>NC_134708.1:63399276-63676776 GCF_043290135.1 Rhipicephalus microplus
ATTTAACCGCTTATTACATTCCTCCATTACCGTGATGATGCGCTACACAATGTGTGGCATGTGAAATGAACATGCCGTAGTAAACCCGAGCGAAGGGTGTCTAATTTCAGCTAAGAGCACGAAGAAGTAACCAGTAATTGGGAAACGCTTCAGTGCCACGTCGATTGAATCTACTGCTAAACACTGGAGCCGCACGTTTCAGCTTTTGCTGGTTGACCATTTTTACGGAGTGTTTGGGGGGCGATTTGTTCGTGTTGCGATGGGGAAAGTTGCTGTAAGTAGTAGAGAAATTGAAACTTCATAACATGCCACACTACGCCAACCATCAGGTAAGTAAAAAAAAACCTGGTTTATCTGGCATGTCCTACAGATTAACATTCTCTCGTTAGGCACCCCGTTTTTCCCTGCGATATACACCCCTCGAGTTACACGAAACCTCTTCTTGCACTAACCTTGTAGTGGCTTCTATTCTACAGATGAAGCTTATTGGCTTTCATTAACACTTTAACACACAAAACGTTTAAGCGAGGAGTACGCCATTGTGATCACGCTTCGGTGATTTTCTTTCAATTCCTATGTGTAAAGTTGACCAAGTTTTTAAAAGCAGCTATGCTCATCCTCCTTCTACAACACTCAGTTGTTTCTGATGTTCGATTCTTAAGAACAGTATGCTTCCAACAAATACTTTCGTATAAATTATACATGCCGATCGGTGCATTACCAAAGCTTGAACTACTTTGACTTTTTACCTATGCACCTGATCAGTTCTTCTGGCAAAGAATAATGTTGGATAATGTTGACTAAGTGTTTTCTAAAACGCATACATTTAAAGCTCAATTGAATTAAATGATGACCATGCGATAGTAATTCTTGAAACTAGAAATTTCGTGCAACAAAGGAATCTGTCAGTCCTTCGATATCTAAAATTCTGGAAGCCAAAAAATTCAAAAGCTTTGAACTACGCCCAAAGCAACCACCGTCACTCCTAGCACGTGCAATCTGATCACTTTAAAGTGATACGGAATTCCGAATCCATCATGCGTGCACGGGTGAGGCTCAGAGCCTCGTCGAAGTAAAGCAAAGCCGCGACTAAGGTGCCTAGATTTTTTAACGCGATCGTCAAAGGGCATGAAAGAGACAAGAAAAACCTGTCTCACCCGGAATTCGAAATAAAAAAAAACAAGTTTTCACTCAGTTATGTCAGAAAAAAAAAGATCAGGTAGAGTTTGGTGGCCAATTTAACTCACTAATTCATGTTTATGACAATCCTGAACCCTATGAGTATTCTCTGGTGAACAGAAATTACCTAATTAGACTATGAGCTAGGTAAAATTGGGGTTCGTTTGATTGAGTTTTAGCTGTATTTTTTTCCGACGATTTCAGTACTACTATTTCGTGTTGTATCAATATTATTATCCCTATTTTTAGGATTGTGCGATCATGCTGAACAAAAACCTCACTCAACCTGTGTCGATCGCCACAACAGCGGCAGTGGCAGAACTGAAGTTTGCTTCCGGCAAACGCGATGTATGCAAAAGCGTGACGAAGGTTACTACGGAAGTCACGGTAAGGAAAAAAGAAAGCAGCGACTAACTAGTTTACTAAAACCTCAAGCACTGTTTGTTTTACCCCGAAAACCTACTTTCCAATAACAGCTTCTTATGTTGACAAGGATGGCTTGGCAAGCTGCAATGGTTGGTATTGCATCATGAAAGGCTACAGCATACATTTGGAAAGAGACAAGGGAAGAACGCTGAAGACATAGCGATGAACTGAAGCTGCATCAGTTGCAGTTCAGCGCTGTGCCTTGAAAGTTCTTCCTTGATTCCCTTCTATATGTGCGCTATAGGCTTTCATGAAGCTTATAAAGTACTGCACCTACGAATAGAAACAAGAGTTTCCGAAGTTTTTTTTTTTTTTGCGTGGGTTTCAAAGTTACAATAAAAAGGGATATTTTTTAGTGTAAAGACTCCTGCGGGCAATCTATCGAGATAACTGCTTCATTACTAATAAATTTGGTCGCTAATAATAAGGTTGTTTCTGATGTTAGCAGTCAGGTCTGAGGTATACCGATATGAAAGAAATTGTAGACGCGAAGGAAGAAGGTACGAAAATTTTCGCGTTTTAGTCGGTGCGTACTGTATGTTGTCGAAACGCAGCTTTTAACTCGAGAGTGAAATGAACCCAAATGACTGCGCGAAAACAAAACAAAAGGCCGAATACCTAGTCGCATGAACAAAATATTCAGTAGTCAGCTCACAAAGCCTTGTTGGCTTGTTGTCTCTGTTACTGTGGCGTGTACCCACCACGAATTAGGGGCACGTCATATTACGAGAATGTCTAAACGTACAAGGCTGCTTTAACAGAACGATGCACATTGGGACATCATCAGTTCTAAAGGAATAGTGTAAAAAATAAGAAATTTCTCGTTTACATTCTATAAGCTACTTAGATTAGAACCTTATAGGAAGGGTCAAGGTTATTGTACTATTTTCGGAGCTTTTCAAGAGGCACAAAAATCATGGCACATGAGCCATTTCGTACTAAACAATGGCGGAATGCCACCGCCATGGTCAGCAGTGAAATATCACGTTCTCACGCTAAAGGCCTACAAACACGTGCGCGTTTCAGCGCGTCACCAGGTGGTCTTTTGATACGGCGCCACGCCCTCTCCCTACGGAGACCGAAGCTGCATGGCTACGCGCATTGGCTTCGAGATGGCAGGCACGCGGTGATCTTGGAGGCCATGCTACGTGTAGCAGCACGCCCTCAATCTTCGTAGGGAGTGCCACAGCACCATGTCAAAGTGCCACGCACTTACACGCAGCAATGCACACGTTAGTCATACCTCGCTACGACATGAAGAACCTGCCGCATGCCTATTTCACAGTGCAATTTCTACATCAGCTTGACAAGTTCATTGTATATTTGTGCAAGTCGCAGGAAAAATAAACATTGGTACAGTACAACCCGACAGTTGATTCGAGTAATACCACCGTACGTCTTGCCGGAGCTGACGTTGCACGTATTCGTTATGTTGTGAGTCCAGCCGAAGCTTCCGGTTTTCATGATTGAACAGCACAGGTTAACCTACAATGGTCTAATACGCGATCTTTTGAGTGTTTTTGTTGTTCTGCACAGGTGACTATAGCACGTTAGCTTGATTTTATGATTACACCATGCAATCAGGATTGCCACGGCTAATATCACCAGTGGTATACTTTCATATGCTTACAATGATCTTTTCTAGAGTTTTGTATTTATTCCGAAATGGAGTGGATATGTGGTATAACAAAAAAGAAACAGGCGCGCTATGCTGCTACCTAGTGTGAATGCTAATGTTCAGCTTCAAACTCTAATCTTCTTTCGTCAACAGGGTTGCAGTGGAAAATTTAAGCAGAGAAAATTCATGTGCGGCTCTAAGATATACTACGCTGAGAGTGACGTGACCCTCAGCGAAATGGTAAGAGACTATAAACATGCGCCAATTTGACATAGCCTCAACATTAGCTATATTGTGGATGTGAATGCTGGGATTTCCTGTCGCAGCTTGTGTACTGCGTGACCACTACAACCTCATGAAGAACACATATGTCGTACATCATTTTTTACAGCTAAAATGGGCATATATATATATATATATATATATATATATATATATATATATATATATATATATATATATATATATATATATATATATATATATGCCCATTTGACGAAAAAAAATTAGGTAAAAAGTTAACTTGCCGTGGGCAGGAACCAAACCTGCTACATTCGAATAACGCGTTCGATGCCTTACCAACTGAGCTACCATAGCAGCCATCCCCCCCACCACTTATTGAATATACATTTTGAATTAGACGTGGAAGTGTCAGTTAGCGCCAGCAGTAGCCATGGTGGTGAGTGTGGCACACTCTTTATGAGCCTGTGTGGCGTCACGTGGCACGTGAATTTATTGCGAGCTGAAAGCTGGCCAATCATCCCTCGTATACTACCTAGAAGCACCAAGTCTGCCAGTACGAGAACCTAGTATTGAATAAGGGAAAGAAGTGTATACTTACGGGCTTGTTTTTTTTTTCGTGTTTTGACACATTATAATGAGGTTCAACAGAAAATAATGCCCATTAGAGTATAGGGGAAGTTATTAGAACCAATAGTAATGTAAACGTGAATAATGGAAAGTGGTTGAAAAGATAACGGAACGAAAGCTGTTAAGCCTGACTTTAAGAAAGTATATCAAGAATTCTAACATTTTCACTGCAATCTTTCTCCTAGCGAACTTTAGGCCCTGAATTCATTGTCATCCCGCACTGACGTTATCATAAAGCCAGCAGATAAAGGTGGTGCTGTTGTAGTCATGAATAGGTCTTAATATACCACAGAGGCCCACACGCAGCTATCAGATACCAGGTTTTATAAACGACTTGATCAAGACTAAGCACAACAGCATAAGTCACTAGTCAAACGCACTATTCTAGACCTAAGTACCGAGAACAAAATGGCGGACAACACAATTCATTCACTCGTTCCACTAAGTCCGGAAGCTGGTCGCTTTTACCTGCTACCAAAAATACACAAGGAAGGCGATCCTGGCTGTCCTATAATTTCCAGTATAGGTACTGTTACGGAAAACTTATCCAGTTTTGTAGGTTCCCTCATCAGCAATATCCCGGCTACATTCCCGTCTTTCGTGTAAGACACTATTCATTTCCTGTTCCACATGCTCGATATCACTATTTCTAACAACTCCCTATTGGTGGCACTTGATGTTGCATCTCCGTATACTGATATTCCACATGTTGACGGCATCAGGGTTGTCATCGAATTCTACGAAGAAATGGTGACCGAGAAACCGATTGACAGCAGCACATTAGCAACTCTGCTTACACTCATTTTAGATCTTACTAATTTTCAATTTGATGATACACACTGCATCCAAATCAGTGGAATGTCGATGGGCACACACATATATGTCAAAATTACGCAAACATTTTTATGGGGCAGCTGGAAAATAGGTTTTTGATAAAGCAGACGTTTAAACTATTTTATAAGAAACGCTGCATTGATGACGTGTTCCTTATATAGCCTTATAGGAGCTTCTTGCATTCATAAATGATTTTAACAATGCCCACCGAACAATATCCTTTTCTCATGCGTATTCTGCGTCCTCCAATAACTTTCTTGACCATTTCCCTTATAACCAACAAACTGTTGACCACGCTGTACAGAAGACAGATTGACAACAATATTTGCATTTCGACAGCAGCCACGTTAAACACTGCAAGACCAGCATTCCGTGTAGCCAATCGTTACGCTTGAACAGAATCTGCTCTAACCCATCCAACTTTCGAAAAAATATTGTGCAACACTTAAAAACGTCTTGTTGAAGCTAAGCTATCCACCGAAATTAGTTGACGATGCGATCCAGCACGCAGATACATGCGACCGCAGAACGCTTCTCTGTACCGCGAAGCCACCTACTCAGCCATCTCAGACACGCCTAGTGCTAGCACACTGTGCATCAGTCCCACGTGTATCGGCTGTACTTAACAAGCACCATAATATTCTCATGCAAAGCGAGCGCCTGAAACACATCTTTACTGAATCACCCCGAGCAGTAAACCGCCAAGATAAAAACCTTCGCGACATACTATCATCTTAATCATTACCCAAGAGTGCCCGCCCAAACGCCGTCGGATGGCGTCCATGTCACGAACCGCGTTGTAAGGCATGTCCCCATATGTGCACTTCCCAACAGGTCGCCAGTACGTCTTCAACATTTTGACACCAAGAATGTAATTTATATGCTTGAATGTACAATATGTTGCAAACAGTAAGTACATCGTACAACCAGGAGGCCCTTTCCGAATACGATTTAACAATCATAAATCTCACGCTAACACGTTGCCACACCTGCCCATATCAAAACCTGCGCATCTCCCCGGTAACTCTTTTAATAACCTCTAGGTTACGTTGCTTGAATGTGGCTTTCGTTCTAATTATGACAGGGAAGCCCGGGAATCCTTCCTAACTCACAAGTTTGATATTATCGCGTCTGGTTTAAATGAATGCGCTGGCAAATTAAGTTGTTGGTCTCTCTCACAAACTTAGTGCAAATAAGTTTACTTACATTGTTCTTTGAACTGTGAAGTTTTTGTGCCTTTGTAATTTATCGCTTTTAGCTTTGCGATTTTACTTTTTTACACGAGTATACATTTAGCATCATCAATGTATTATTTGCATCAGCGATTCTCTTGAGCTGTTCACACATTTTCATCGATGACGTTTATATATTAGTTGTGGCTGGCGTATCTTCACTGTGCTTGATATTGACATGTATATATTAACGGCAATATTGCTACACACTTCATTCTGATGAAGTTCGGACCCCGAGCAAAACGTCACTAAAACTGCTTCGCACTCGCGTATGCTTGGACTTAGAATGAATATATATATATATATATATATATATATATATATATATATATATATATATATATATATATATATATATATATATATATATATATATATATATATATAGCACATGTGCCACACATGGCCCCCCTACAGCTCATCACAGCTCCATTAGTAATTAGTAATCAAGGAGTTAAACAAAAGGGCAAGCACTAATTATGACCACCCGTGAAGCGCCGAGCACACGTGAAATGCGAGACAAGACTACGCACGTGTACCGCGGCGAACAGAGGCATGCTGCTCAAATGAGAAATGAAGCATTCATCAGCTAACTCGAACAAGAAAATTGTTGAACTAGGAACTTCGCTAAATTCAGCGCTTCCTTATGTTGAATGTGATTATTCAGAGTTATAGCGACAACGGCTGTAACCTGGTGGCAGTTGAGGGGGTCCTGACACCCCCTCAAAATTTTTTTGATGCTTTAACTGTTCCGGTGATACCAAAGTATTTACGTGTCTTCACATAGACCACCCGTTGTCAAAGTTAGCTGTTGCTAAAGTTGGCCGTTTTACGCATACACACCCCTCGAAAAAAGTTACTGGGTTTGGCCCACGTAACTGCCTTCCTTAGCAGTACTTGCAGGACCATTTTCTCACTCCTCCTCAACCCCACAAGTGAATGAGTAGAACAGGAATCGTGCCAGCAAGGAAGTGAAACGGATGAAAGGCAAGGAGGGGGCTATTGAGATAAAGAGGATAGCCCTCCCGAAATTTCGCAATGATTGTGGCGATTGATGGGTGCGAGAGTGGTTAGTGCACTAAGAGAAAAGTCGTTCAACTTATATACAGTTAAACCTCGATATAATGAAATTCAGTTGAACTACATTTCCTATATAGCGAAGTAGGTCAATGCTCAAAAGTTTAAGGCCAAAGAACATCATGTATTTGTAACCTGAACATAACGAAGCGTGTTATCGGCAATTTTAATATAACGAAACCACAGTGCTGCTCCAGAGGAAGACGGGCTCCATAAATTAAAACTTCGGCTAGGCCTAGTCATCATATATTTGGGTTCCATGCAGTTTTCGAAAAAAGATTATCCTACATTATATACAATGACATGTCTGACTTGCGTTTTTTCGTTTTCGTGCTCAAGTTTCAGCCGCTGTTAAGAGCACTTCGCTTGCTCCCCATCAAGCTCAGGTTGAGGAAACTTCTTTTTACTTACTGAATCCAATTTTCGTACTGCGTTGTGATTTGAAAATTCTTTCAGCACTTCCAGAGCAAAAAAAGAAGAGGCATTTAGCCACTTGACTTTGCATAGAAAATGTAATTTCAATGTAATGAGGTTTTGATAGAACGAGGTAAATTGTTGACTTTCCTTAATTCGTTATATCGAGGTTTACCTGTGGTTGCCGACCCTTGAACCACTGTGGTTCTTTCTTAACGCACACGTAAGTATAGTATGTTGTGATTGGATTTACCATGTCTGGCATACTTGTGATTTTCTGTTTTTATCTTCTCAATAAAGGCAAGCTATGCGAAGAAAAATGGTCTCAACTGCGCTCTTCTAGACACCGAAATGGGACAGCTGTCGGCCAAGTATATCAGGCGAAGCATGTTCAACTTGAACTGCAAGTAAGCGACAAGTTATTGTGTGAAAACATGAAGAAAAACTTCGTGACAGGGTTAAGAATCTCGCCTACCATGTACAAATTCGGTGCCTTAGGGGCGACTTTCAATGACTGCAGTAATAAGGGGCGTTGACTCATAGAAAGGCATCTCCCCCAAACTAGAACATCAAGGCCCACAAAAGATTCCAAGCATGCAGTTAAGCTTACTGTTTCTTAGATGTCGTGTATGTACGCCTTCACTTCGCCACTTCGTTATTGCAAACCCATCTGATGTATACAGTCCAGCAACCCCAGCATGTAAGAAATATTCATACAGAACTTCAACGCATAAATTTGCCCCCAACTAGAGGCTTAAATGATATAGTAATAATTCTTGAGGTGGAACCTCCAGAAACTACAAAGCTAACATTCTTCCATACCTGCCAAGGATGAATGATTTTGAATCCGTGCAAAACGCAGTGGATGACGCTCGAGCAGAAGGCTATTTGAATTTATTATTCAGGTAACTTCCGTCGTTTATTGTGATAGCAATATAGAAATCCTTCAAGCCTTGTCAAGTGAAGAGAATGTGACGTGTTTAGGAAGGCAGTGAACTCGTTATTTAGCCGACAGTGCTGTACAGGCTTCACTTTACTGTACTATAAGACACGCCATGTCACCGCGTTAGCTGTCCGGCAGGTGGGATAAACCAGCACGTGACGCACATGCCAAATATTTCGACGAGCGCCTTTAGCATAAAAAGCCACCAGAGTCACCTTCAGCCTATTTTATGCCCACTGGAGGACGAAAGAATCTACCCATCAATTTACCTCGTCCTGTGTGAGCTGCATGGTTCCCTTATATGTTAAACTGCTCAACGCAAAAAAAAATTAGAAAATGCACGCAGAAAATACGAGGACCAGCGCAGGCTGCGCAGGTCCCCGTCTTTTCCGTGGGCATTGTCTAATTTCGGCGCTGAACTGTTTCATGGTAAAACACCAACTAGCCCGATTCTCCACTTGACTTCGGTCCATTACATGCCTGCGAACTTCGCGACTTTGCCTTCTAACCCTCGACTATCCTCGGCTATAGGTGTCCGATACCGTACTTTCAAATGTAGCAACCTAACTAAGAAATCGTTATGTTTGCTATGCCTTAAGTTACCTGCTCAAGTTCATTTCTTTCTTGATGTCTGATGGGCTGTCGGATAATTCTGTTTTGTACTCACTTTACTTTTCCCCTGTCCCTTAATATTTTGTTAATCATATTTTGCCCTATCGCAAATTCTTCTCAAGTTAGTTTGCTATTTTTTATTTTTACGCCCCATCTCAGTACTTGTAATATGATTTTTCGTTAGAAAACTCCAATTCACCTTGCCAACACCTTATTTCTGTGACAAAAGCTTCGTGGTGCTTTATTTTGTTAAGATGTGCTTCAGTACTTCGACCTCACGAGGAAAACCCGTCTTACGGTTCTTCCGAGTCAAACGAATGAGGTTGAGAATGATTGAGAAAGCTCTCGGAACAAGAAAATTTCCTTCAAATGACAGCCTTTTGCGTGAAGGTTGTTGTAAGTCTCGAGTATACCCTGTCATTTTGTTTGTTTGTTGGCTGATTGTAAAGTGCAAAGACTAATTATCAGGCTGCGATTTCGCTAATTGATTTGCCTTCCCCGCAGCACTACGTCGAAGAGCAAACACAATGAAGTCTATGACGACGACGACGGCACATGACGGAAGCGCTGACTTAAGACTTCAAGGTCCAGTTTTAAAAGAACCAGGGACTTCACAAGAATATAGCTTGCCAGATATCAAGCGAGAGCCTCATAGCCTGCGGCGTTTCACTAGATGTTATTTTTTTTTTTGCATTTGCTACCCACTTCAGCGCACTGCTGATAAAAAGTGTATTCTAGCAGTAGATATAGAAGTCGCAAGTTTACTGCGCTGCAATGTCTCTAATTACGACACAATATCGTTTTTAAATAATATATTGGCCATAATGTGAAAGATGCTCACTTGAAATTACACACGAAATATTTCCAAGCAACAGGCGCTTTGGCCTCTATTCTGTAGCTGAAGCCCGAGAATATGATTCCTCGTGGCGTAACCTTACTGGACTTTTTTGGTCTCAAGACCATCAGCTTTAACCCTTTACTGCACCTTGTTGCATTTACGCAACATATCAATAAACAGCCATGAAAACGAAAGCTACTTTCATTTGGTCCCTTCTATGCATGCTGTTGCATATCTGCAACACCAGTTTGAAAAACGCGCCGTCTTGTGCTGCCCCCTGTGCTCATCCTGCTCAACTATTGCCTAACAAACATGGTGGACGCTGCCCGCGCCAGCACGGAGCTAAACAGGTAAGATTTGCAAGTTATAAATGTTTGTCTGGACGGATTCAACCACGGAAAGAGCTGTTAAGCCCTTCGGCACATCCTCCTAATCGTGTAGATTGCAAAAAACGTTATGTTTACGGAATGGTTTGTTTCTTGCGACAAAAAGTTGCTATGTTGCATATATGCAACAACGTGCTCATCATGATTGTTTTTTTTTTTCTCTCAAACTAGAAATGGATCCTAAACTTTTTTATGGCCGAGCAATCCCTTCTGATAGTGAAGACCGCGAACTTTCTGGTAATGACGACGATCCAGAGTGTAAGTGTTTTCGATTCATCGTATGTGCAGTGTGTTGCATGGTGGGATTCGAAAATTTTTTTATAATTCTGTGTGCATACGCCCGCGGCTGCCGCATCGTTACGGCTGCACCCATGTGTCTGTGCTCCTGCGTTTTAAATTTTTGTCTATAACGCGAACACACCGCGCCTAGGTGTTTCGTCGGATTTAAAAACACAGATGCACACTGCTTTCTATACGTGCATTTCACTTTATTTTACCACTAATTTTAGGTCCTGCATATCGCTGTCTGTTTCCACTACAGATATCGCACCTGACTGCGGAAGCCTAAATGACAGCACAAACGAGTCGAGTGCATGCTCCTACGAGGACGAAGCTACACCAAATGGGGGAACATCTGACCACCACCCCACACAAGCTAAAAGACGTATGATTTGGAAGCAGGCGAATCTAATAAGAGATCCACAGACAGTTCAGTTCTCCGGGCAAAGTGAACTGCCTGAGTTCATTGGAGAACTAGAGACACCATTCCAATACTTCAAGTTTCTGTTCCCTGGCTCGCTGATTTCACTAATTGCAGATCAGAGCAATTTGTTTGCACTCCAGAAAGACGTGAGTCAGCCCCTTTGTACCACTGCAGGAGAGATCGAAGTGTTTATTGGAACGTGCATGTGGATGTCGGTCATTCAAATGAGGAACACAAGGTGGTACTGGAGCGCAGTGACCAGGGTTAGCCAAGTTGCTGACAACTTTCCTGTGGGTCGCTTCGAAAAACTGAAGCATAATATCCACTTCGTAGACAATAGTTCTCCCGGCCCAAAAGACGCTCCAGGAAGAGATCGGCTTGCGAAGGTGCGGCCTCTGATTGATACGATGAAGGAACAGTTGTCACTTGTGCCTCTTGAAGAGCATCTATCTATCGATGAACAGATTATACCCTTCAAAGGTAGAAGCTCCCTCAAGCAGTACTGTCCCAAGAAACCCAAGAAATGGGGTTACAAAGTTTTCATGCTCTCCGGTGTAAGCGGCTTCTCCTACAAATTGGAGGTATATACCGGACAGGAGAACTCGGCGCAAAGACGTTCAGGGGAGCCTGACTGTGGAGCGAGTGGAAATGTCATTGTTCGCTTGTGTAGAACGGTTCCGAGAGGCGTACACCACAAAGTCTACTTCGACAACTATTTCAACTGCCCAAGTTTGCAAGTGTACCTAGAGAAGGACTCAGTTCACTGCATTGGAACAGTGCGGATAAACCGGGTTCCTTGAGTGAGCCTGCCTGGTGAGCAGGAAATGAAAAAAAAAAGGGGAGAGGACACTACGAAGAAAGGGTGGCAGTTGTGGATGGAATTGAACTGTCGTGTACAAGGTGGCAAGATAACCGAGCAGTGACCCTTCTATCCTCCTTCATTGGAGCAGAGCCTGCTGCAAGGGCATCAAGGTACAATCGTCAGAAAAAGGAGCGAAGTGAGATACCGTGCCCTGCAGTTATCACCAACTACAACAAGCACATGGGCGGTGTAGACCTTTTAGACTCCCTCATCTCCATTTACCGTCCCTACCTGAGATCGAAGCGATATTATTTTCGTATTTTTCTGCACATCCTTAACTTGACAGCTGTAAATGCTTGGTTGCTCTACAAGAGGACTGCCTTGAGCAAACGAGATGAGTACGCAGAAAGGCTTCTTCCCTTGGCCGACTTCAAGATGGACATGGCTGCATCACTCTGCAAGGCTGGGAAGACTGTGGTGAAAAAATTACGGCATATTCACGGGGTGAATAATGATGAATGGGCGAAGCTCCGGAGGGATTCATCGGTAAACTGTGAATCTTCCGTGTAATTCGCCCAGTCGATCATCATGTAAAGACGTGAGAAACGCTGTGTGTGTATATACACAAATCAACTTTTATTTGTTCTTAGACGATGGATGGCTTGCGATGTCCCTTGCCTTGCGCGCTCGCACATCGGGATTCTGTCTGCGAGCACGCGCTGCTGCCGCCTTGCGCTCTCTCCGCTGTGCAGCCTTATCCATCCGGCGACTCCGAGCGCGCGCCAACAGCGAACGGATTTTATTACAACGCTCCCCCTAGCGTACGTCGCCGCACTAAATCGAACGATTGCCTTCAACCAATGACACGCGCCATATGTGACATCATTCCTATTTTATAAGATCTCGCGCCTTTCATCAACTACAAGTACCGCTTTCTAGTTTATAACATCTTGCATCTTTTCATCATCAGCTACAAGTACCACCATCTAGTAAACACTACAAGAACTAAACGAGAGGTGGCTACATACAGGAGATGGTACCGACATCTAGTGAACACTGCAAGAACTAAACTAGAGGTGGCTACATACAGGGGACGGTACCGCCATCTAGTGAACACTGCAAGAACTAAACTAGAGGTGGCTACATACAGGCTACAGGGGACGCACAGCCCACGCCCTAAGGAGCTTCGCCCCTAAAAGCGAGGAAGGCCTAGCAACGAGTCAATAGAACAAGCCTCTCAGGAGAAGAGAAAAAGAGGACCAACAGCTCCAGCTCCAACTAAAGATGTCCGGCTAGATCAGGTATTATTTCTCATCTATGGAACTTTGCCTTAGGACTCATAATTGTCATTTCTTTCCTCAGGTTGGTCACTGGGTGCTTTGGAGCCAGAAGCGGCAGTGCTGCAAGTTTCCAGGCTGCACGGGAATCTGCATGAGCTACTGCGTAAAGTGTGAAGTGCACCTCTGTTCGACAAACAAGAGCAATTGCTTTTTTGTTGTACCACACACCAAAATGAGTGCACCATTGTTGATTACTTACCGATTACTTCTAGTGGTACAGCAGTAATCAGTAAAGGTTGGTATAAAACAAACCTTTCGTAGGAATCAAGTGAGATAGCTATCTATTGTAGCATTTGTTCCCCCTCGCTGACTGTCTTGTAAATAAACATTACAGTTGAAATGAAAAAGGTCTGTTTCTTCTAGATTTTTTTCTGTGTGCGCGCACTGTTGCAAAAGTGCAACGTACCCTTTTTCTGCAACTAAAAACTGTAAAAGTCCAGTACGGTTAATTTTTTTGTTAGTAGAGTTATTGTTATGGTTCTCCTTAACACCATAAATAATTTCACGGCAAAAGAAAAAAATCGTGCAAGAAAGGGTTAAACGATAAAGCTCTTTTTCGCTCTAATTAGGAGCATGCGCTGCTGTTCAGAGTCATGGCAACAATTAGACGTGCTCACACTGGCGTGAACAGCGCTGAAAGTTTCAGACCAGCCAGTTCTCATTAGCCAATCAGTACAATGGCATTAAAATCTGTAGTTTATCATATCAGTTATTGATACGTATGAAGGTTTTGCGCTGTAGTTTAAAAATCTTTTACCCTAATTGCCCGTACGTAGAGCCTATATGCACCTTTTATCGTGGGCTGACCACGAAACTATAAAGTTCGTTGCCCACCCTCTGACACAAACGTATGTCTACAAACTTTGTTCAGATAATACTTTGATTGAAAATGTCCCCTTAACGTTGTGCCGTTCACAGATCACGTTTTGTCAAGAGAATTTTTATTTGCAATATAGCCTATTATAATAAAGGAAATATAGCCCCTCATTGTTATCTGAGGATTTTTTTCTTTTGTGCCTTGTCATGCAGTAGATTATAATTTATGTATTCTTTTTTAAATATTTGTGTAACCTGACACGTTTCTCTAAAAAACTCTCTTCTGCAATCCCTGTTTCCGAGGCCATTTTGATTGAGGAATTGAAAAAAAGTTCTAGTAAATATGTTTTAAGAGATGCGGTCATTATTGTATGAAAAATGAAGCGTGTCTTTGTCGATGTAATAATTTTTTGTGAAATGGTGGCAGTTGGAAATGAAAGCATCAACAGGAATCTATCAGGTTGACCACGAGTGTTGAAGATTGGGCGAGTTGGTTCGTCGTACTTGAACTGGTATAGCGCATTACGGGGAAGAAGAAACGGCCGAGCAGACCGACACAAGAGGACAGAGTGCTAACTTCCAACTCAGTTGGAAGTTAGCGCTCTGTCCTTTTGTGTCGGTCTGCTCGGCCGTTTCTTCTTCTCAGTTGGAAGTTAGCGCTCTGTCCTTTTGTGTCGGTCTGCTCGGCCGTTTCTTCTTCCCCGTAATGCGCTATACCAGCATCAGGTTGAGAAACACATTTTAGAGCAAGAACGTCAACTCTTCAAGGTTTATTTAAAAAACAGCAACTATAGTGCGGCGTCTCGAGGCCACTGTGTCCTCCTCTTCAGGGTTCCCGAGAGAGAGCATCCCCACGAAAAGAATTCCCAGCAAACATTCTGGCGGTCAACGCCTGCATACCATCGGGACAAGTCGAGCTGTTCATCGCTGATCGCACCAATTGCATTTTCAGTGTTTCGCCGTAATCTGCGAACGCATGGCAAGGAGTGCGTCCCAACAAGAGCTTTATTGCATTATATTTCTGGCAACAAAAGCACTGATAATGGCGGGGGCACCTGCTTCTAGGTGCGTTCCCCCAGGCGTACTGAAGTATCTTGGCGTGGTGTCTGTGGGTCACTAATCCAACTAATATATCTTCATTTGATAGCTTGAGTGTCGATAGAAAGCACGTAATAATCATGCGATGATCATGTTTCTTTTCGCACACCACGGAATCAATGCGCTCCACATTAAAACTGCGTACGTTGCCTTTATTTAGGCTGTACGTTATGCAAGCAGCATAGCGCACGGTCTAAGGCTCCTGATAAACTACAACGTGAAGCATGTTACAATCGGAAACCTGCCATATCAGAACAGCTGCTTTTAGCAACGTAGTTGCCTGCCACCGCCGCTGTCTGTAAACACGTTAACGCACAATGAACAAAGAATGAGCAGGATCAAACTGAATTTCATGCCTGGCAGTTTACGTGGCAGTCGAGTATCGCAATAAAGAGCAACGCCTGTTCTTAATACTCCGATGCAAAAAGACGCTATAGAGAGGCTTTATGTCTGGCAAGGAATCACGTTGAGAGGTCTAACGTAGTGCGGAGATGAATAGGAAACAAACCAGGCGTCTGAAAATTGCATAACGAGTAGGTGGTTTGTATGTACTCTTTACAAGAAACTTGGCCATAATTCATCACTGTCATCAGCCACAGCATCAACAAGGTGTACACAATGCCCTAAAGGGGTTTAGCGGGCACCACGACACTTTACAGCATGACGAATAATGGCATACTGTATGCTTCCTCAATTGCGATAATTATAATGATTTATGGCGCAGTGTGTACTTTGAGATACATGTAGTAGTCGGCACCAAACAGCTTCACTGTGCTAAGACCATGCGTCTACTGACTTTTGTGGCCCATGGCTGACGGCACTCTTGTCGTGAGCCAAGTTACAGTGCCGTACACTTGTAGTACACGTACAATATGACCAATCACGTAATTGTGACGTCGCAGTTGTGTTCTTGGTTGCTTGTAACTGCACTCAAACGGCGTCGATGCAGCATAAGCTGCATTGTGCGCCTTGTGGAACGACGCAGGTGCGTGGCACTTCACGTTGGCTTGCACCGTACGCACAGCAAACGAGGGCGGAGCCAGACGACCAGAACTCAAAGCCCAGTGTACTTTCGTGATGACACAGTTCCACAGCCAGGTTTAGCTGTGCCTAGTCGGCGGTGAAGCGAGCAGAATTGAAGATCGAGTTTTCCATGCAGCATCGTCTCCGGGAAGGGCATAGTTCTTCTGGAAAATACTTGGGGTTCACTGGAGGCCATGGGCAATGGCTTGGAGTGGAAGGATGACACGCAGAAAGCTGATAAATAGCGGGACTGGCGACTATGGGATGACGGCGAGCAACTGCTCTATGCAGTACGGATAGCGTTCGGAGACTGTGGGTGAAAGTGTGGCTGACAACGGCGTAAGCTTTGTTTGGGCTGACAGTAGCCATATGTATGTTGTTAAGTGATAATGCGACATTGCTGGTGGCATATTTCTGTTGTGGAGTCATACGGTGACATTGCTGGTGGGATCGGTAGATATTTGTCAAACCGCCGCAAGAGATGATCTTGTCCTCTACAGTGCACCACAAGACCAGGCTTGGCTAGCGGTTAGGGCAACGTGGCTTAGGCCAAAACTTAGATACTGAAAATTGCATGTTGAAAATTCACGTTTAGATTATTTGCCAGTCATTATCGCCATATTTTAAACATTTAAGCCCACGTTACAGTCTATGTTCGACAACGAACATCAGGTATTGGCAAATCTTTGAGTACCATTAGTTCTGGTGCTGTGTTGTGCAATTTTAAACAGTTAATGCAATATAAGAACGCAGTTGCACTGGCAGTATGCATCACGTCGCACATTTGAAATTTCGTCACTTCCAAAATAAACATAAAAACAGTGAGTATATTCGCATTCAAGAGGTGTGCAGTGAAAAGCAAGCGCTCTTTCACATAGTCTCTTGTGAAATATGTTCTTTGGAGGCTCCTTGGGAAGTCCTTTACAGATGCATACCATAGAACAGCAACTACGTTTCCAGGCCTTCAGTTGTCTTCAACTTAAATCCACTTTTACGGTTTAATTGCACTGAACAGCTTCGATAAGACGTTATATTGCAGGCTGGTCACGACATTGCGTACAAGGCATACATGATTACTTGTCCCCATAAGCACAAGGATCAACATGTCACAACATTATTCTTTGAACGGCACAATATCGAGTAAGTCTGTCTTTTTGAAACACGAAGTTTGTCTTTGAAGTGCTAACATCGAATGAATTGTGTTCGAAGGTGGTAAGGCTATGGCATCCGCTACTTCTCCTATACGGTTTTACTGTTTGAACGACGGTGACTTCGTATGCTGCAGCCAGTACTTCCGCACAATACATCGAGATGCTACGACATAAAACCACTCGCTATGTTTTTTGAAGTCAATTTCGACCAGAAGCAACGAAAACCGAGAAAACACTGCAAATGAGAGCTGGTCAGCACAACTCGAAGCAAGTGTGCGCAGAAAGTTTTTTCGGTTGTAAAAGGGCCCAGGAACACTTTTTTGAGCATGGTAAAAAAAAAACGCTGCCTATCGGCAGACGAAGCTCTCAAGAACTCGCAAGCAAAATATTATAGCACTATTTATTTATTTATTTATTTATTTATTTATTTATTTATACAATACTGCAGACCAATTTAATGGTCCAAGCAGGACGGGCAGAAAAAAAAGAATTTTCACGCACATACAATGCAATGCAATGTAACAAAAACAATGAAGCAACAAAACGCAGAATTCACTTGGAACTACAAAATTAACAAGCCACGGTGAAACCGACTTTTCGCACAAACATAGCAGGGTTTCCAATCCCAATAAAACTAGAAAATCACGCACAACTTCAAGAAACATTGCTAAAAACCCGAACGTCAGTAATTTAAAGTTTCTAAAATGATCGTGTAGGGCTGTCATAAAATTTCCACTAAAAATTCTTTCTGGCAATTTATTCCAGTCAGGCTACCGTGCGTGGAAAATATGAAAACTTAAAGGTATTTGTTCAGGCAAAGAATGGGGATAAACTGTGGCTATGTGTGTGTCGTGTTTTCCTCGTAGTGGACGGACTAATGAATGGAGTGGGTGATAATCCACACGAGGCCGGGAGTTTAGAATTAATTCTAGAAGTCAGTTAGAAAGAGTTCTCTGTTCCTCTTTCCAAGCGCCTTCTCACTTCATCAAATCAAATGCTGCGAATGAAGAATCTCCGCGACATTTGATTCGATGCCATATACCTGAGTTCATGTGCTACATACCAAAGTCCACGGCGATTGGCTTATATGAGCATCGTGAGATGTATACCGTGGCTCGCCGCTGCATGCGCCCCGTGCACGCGCGCGCTCTCCAGGCCACGCTGAAAGCAAGGCGCTCATTCGGAGGAAAAAAATAACAATCTCAGCATATTCACAGAGTGAATGATGATGATGAGTGGGGCCAAGTTTCGGATGGTTTTATCGGTAAACCGTGAAATGTCCGTTCGTCCGTCCATCCGTCTAGTTAACACTCGTACGCCATCTCGCATCTTTTCATCGTACCGGTACCGCCATCCAGCGGACATTCCAAGGACTAAACGAGAGGTAGCTACCTACTACTACTACATACATAGAGGACGCACAACCCATGGCTTAAAGGCCAACTCCGGTGATTTGTCGTGCATGCCTGAATAATGGTGCTTTAGTATGTTCCTTAGACACTCTCCTCACGTGCTCGTTAACTGAAATGCTAAAAAATTCGAAAGTAATTTTTAATTACCAAAAAAACTACACTACCAAAACCAAAACACAATCGCGAGTGCGCATCTACGTGTGACGTAAAGATTTGCTTGAAACTGCCGGAACCTGCCTGATTGCACATAATGCCCGCCAGACGGCACTACCTGTCGACGCCATGCGCGGCGATCGGCTAAAACGCTTACGCTGTTATGGTGAATATATGGCGAATCGTGTGTAGCTCGTAACGCAACACCACTTGACACCTATCGCACACCCACCAACACGGAAAAGGAAATCGAGTGCTCAACCAAGGAAGCGCCGGCCGAACCCACACAATTCATAAAAGATAAGCAGGCGCTGCGATGGCCCATCAGTTCGTTACTTCCACAAGGCAAAACTCAACGTCACACAAACAGTGTTGCCGTTAATTCTGGCAAGCGAGGTGAGCGTTTCGAGGCAAGCTATAAAATTTCGTTTGAAAAGAATCTGCGAAACTATCAAGCCTGCAATTTGGCATGACTGGCGCAAACGTGCAAATGAACGTACCCAGTGAATTTTATTGAGATCCACTGACCTAAAAAAATCACCGTTGTGGGCCTTAATGAGGTTCGCCCCTAAAAGCAAAGGAAGCACTTACGGTCTTGACAAGTCCTGATGAAGGGACGCATCTCCTTGCCTTTCTTGTCATCTTGTCATCTCCCGCTATATAGCTTTCAGTGAGGTCGCTAGTACGATAGTAGTGAGAAGGCGCTTGCATCATGCGACAAATACCGGAGAAAATTCATCGTTGACACGAATCGCATGAACGCCAATCACTGAACGTCGCATGGCAAACCAACGCTGCAACCGACCAGTTTGTCAGAGCCAGTATCAAGCGTCAATACGACAGCAGAAGGCCATAAAGTGGCTAGTGGGCGAATTTTTTTTTGGCTGGACAAAAGTCTCCGGCCACGCCAGTTGGCCTTGCTGGAGGATAGCATTGGGTGCGGCTGCGCACATATACATCGCCTGAACGAAATCACGAAGGCGTTATGTCCTCTCTAGAAAGTGGACCACGCTTTAACCAAGGGCATAGCCAGTATTCTTTTTCGGGTGAAGCAGGGAGGGGGAAGGGGATACAACTGGCTGTTATGTAGTAATAATAAAAACTGATGAAGTTTAACGTTCCAAAACCACAACACGATTATGAAAGACGACTTGGACTCTGTTAATTCTTACCACCCGGGATCCATTAACGCGCATGCCCTAATTCAAGTGCACGGGACTGGAGCCTTTCCGCTTACTTTGCCAATGTGGCCGCCCTAGCCGGGATTCCATCCCGCGACATGAAGGGCATCAGCCGAGCACCATGGCCACCGGGGCTGTAGTCATTTTGTACATTCATGCGTGGGTTTGCAAGCGCATATGTTGAGCTTTTGAAAACTTCTGCTTTTCTAGGGGAGACGTTTAAACCACAGCACACAAGGACTTGAGCTTAGAACCTGTTTTTAAGCTACTGCACCTGTTTGGGGCAGTAGCTTAAAGGGTGCACCGTACTTGAGAAATTTTTAAACAATTGAATTGCTGCACAAACTTGAAGGAAAACAAGAGAGACAGGAAAGAGTGCAGACTACCATCTGCTGAATCTCAAACGACTTACAGTATCACGGCTCTCAGAATTTCAAAAGGCTCTAACTCAACGAAATCACAACATACCCACGGAGTGAATGATGATGAGCGGGGCGAAGCGCCCGTCCGCCCATCCGTTCGAGTGTCCGTCCGTCTCACGGTGCATGCGTCTGATCGCGTTCGAGAATGAAGACGGCACGCGGGTAACACCGAGGAAACGCGAGCCAAGGAAGCCGAGTGCAAGTGTTTTCAGCGCACTCACTGCTCTGCTCCGTCCATGGCCCACCAACAACCCACCATATATGGTGACTGTCCAGGAAACTGAGAGAGGCACTCGTTCGAGAACTATGCCGACGGCTAGCGGGAAACACCGACGACAGCACACTCAGGGAAAGCGCGTGCAGTAGCCAATCGGAGAGTAGCCATTCACGAATACGTTCATCTCATGAATGCGCTCACAATCATGGTTCTACGTCAGAAAGTGTGCAAGACAAACGAGAAACGTCAAGAGAATTAGACGGATTTTTTTTTTTAGGGGCTGGTGAGAGGCTCTTCAAAGGCAGAGCTCAAGAGTCCTCGAAGCGCATTTTTATGCGGTTGGACTTCACTTACCGAACCTTACCGCCTGCTGTTGACCACGCCACGATGTTTTGCATACAGTGTGATTGTTTCAGACTGTAGCACTGCGATTGTGTGCGCTTTGTTATTGATCACAGCGAATATGTTAGCGCATATGCTTGCCCGACATAATGTTCGTATTCGGCCGTTTTGTGAAAGAGTTTCAAACACCAGCGAGCCTCTCTGGTAAAACACTAAACTTCCGTGAAGAGGGCCCGGGTTTTCAATCCTGTTTTGAAGAGAAGGATTGTTAACCGGCCTGTCAAAAAAAGATCCTTTCGCATAAATGCTGATGTGGTCGTCAGTGCTGGTATAATTGATTGTGAGCAAAAAAAAAACAGGGTTGTCGACGACCAAAAAAAAACCTAAGATATGTGCAAATAAGAGAAATAAAATGTTTTAATTGCAGTGAGAATAGAACAGAAAAACTCACGCTTGGAATGTTCGGGTGCCGCAATAGAGCTACACCACTGTTATAAAAAGCTGTGAAAAAAGTCACAGTTTCGCCTCTAAGGTGAAGCAATGACTCTGATAGCAAAAAATTGTAATGTTATACGAAGTGAGGCTGCCATCTAACTCTTTTTCGTACAATATCACGCAACTATACATTATAAAACATTCCTGTAAGAGAACACGGTCGCTCCATGGACACTCCACCCAGTCTCTTCGCTTTTGTAGCACGCAAGAGCATACGAGCACTTCGCTGGTGGCTGCCGAGATAGCACCCGCGCCAGCGATGATGACAGCGCCTAAATCAATGTTTTCAGTTGCTATTTAGGCACCCCTTGCGGTGTTCATCTTCGTTAAGGACGGGCGGGGGTTGTTTCCTTTCTGCATGAGAGGAAACATGTGGGGGGAGGGTGTTATTTTGCATGTCAACATGTGACTTCCGCAACGGATTAGTGATTCGAAAGCCCACCTGTTAAAAACACTCTTACATACTGGATCATCATCAGCAAAAGTTTCAACAAAGGGTACAGCTGCGCAGTTTCACGTGTTGCCTTACGAGCACCTTTCACACTGATTTGCAAGCAAATAAAAATATATGGTGCAGTTGGCACAGCGCAGCTGTACTGTTGTGGGCATACCAGTGCAGTCTGAAACGTCTGATGTTACGTGCACAGACGTTTGGTTCCTTGTGACACAGTAGTGACATGCGTTGAGCACCGATGCCATGTTAGCTGTAGAGGGTGAGGTGCGCAGTGGGCCTGATTACGTTATCACATTCTACTGTTTGAAGCGACGCTCAAGTGACCTCCACGTTTGTTTTGTTCTACTTCTATTTCTGTTTTACTTCGTGCGATAGCCTTGAAGACACTGGTGGCGGCAGTGGTGGCGCGGACAATTATGGCCCTATTGTGCTCCAATAACACTTTTTGCTATAAGCGAATAAATAATAATACTTAGCAGGATACAGAAGGTGTCATTGCAAGACAAACACACATCATCATCATCATCATCATCATCATCATCATCATCATCATCATCAGCCTGACTACGTCCACTGCAGGACAAAGGCCTCTCCCATGTTCCGCCAGTTAACCCGGTCTTGTGCTTGCTGCTGCCAATTTATACCCGCAAACTTCTTAATCTCATCTGCCCACCTAACCTTCTGTCTCCCCCTAACCCGCTTCCCTTCTCTGGGAATCCAGTTAGTTACCCTTATTGACCAGCGGTTATGCTGTCTATGCGCTACATGCCCGGCCCATGTCCATTTCCTCTTCTTTATTTCAACTATGATATCCTTAACCCTTGTTTGTCCCCTAATCCACTCTGCTCTCTTCTTGTCTCTTAAGGTTACACCTACCATTTTTCTTTCCATTGCTCGCTGCGTCGTCCTCAATTTAAGCTGAACCCTCTTTGTAAGTCTCCAGGTTTCTCCTCCGTAGCTAAGTACCGGCAAGATACAGCTGTTATATACCTTCCTCTTGAGGGATAGTGGCAATCTACCTGTCATAATTTGAGAGTGCTTGCCGAATGTGCTCCACCGGATTCTTATTCTTCTAGTTACTTCAATCTCGTGGTTAGGCTCTGCGGTTATTACCTGCCCTAAGTAGACATAGTCTTTTACAACTTCAAGTGCACTATTACCTATCTCGAAGCGCTGCTCCTTTCCGAGGTTGTTGTACATTACTTTCGTTTTCTGCAGATTAATTTTAAGACCCACCTCTCTGCTCTCCTTGTCTAACTCCGTAATCATGAGTTGCAATTCGTCCCCTGAGTTACTCAGCAATGCAATGTCATCGGCGAAGCGCAGGTTACTAAGGTATTCTCCATTAACTCTTTTCCCTAACTGTTCCCATTCTAGGCTTCTGAAAACCTCCTGTAAGCACGCGGTAAATAGCATTGGGGAGATTGTGTCCCCCTGCCTTACACCCTTCTTGATTGGTATTCTGTTGCTTTCTTTATGAAGCACTATGGTAGCAGTTGATCCCCTGTAGATTTCTTCCAGAACGTTTATATATACTTCATCTACGCCCTGATTCCGCAGTGTCTGCATGACGGCTGATATTTCTACTGAATCAAACGCCTTCTCGTAATCTATGAAGGCTATGTATAGTGGTTGGTTATACTCTGAGCATTTCTCTATTACCTGATTGATAGTATGAATGTGGTCAATTGTTGAGTAGCCTGTTCGAAATTCTGCTTGTTCCTTTGGTTGATGGAATTCTAATGTTTTCTTTACTCTGTTAGCAATTACTTTTGTAAATAGCTTGTATATTACAGAGAGCAAGCTAATCGGCCTGTAATTCTTCAAGTCCTTGTCATCTCCTTTCTTATGTATTAAGATGATGTTAGCGTTCTTCCAAGACTCTGGTACCCTTCCCGTCAGGAGACACCTGGCTAGTTTTTCTAACACACAAACACACAATTAATAACGTAACGACCAATGCACTAAAGAAAAAAAAATGGCGTGCGATACAGCGAAAATATCTGTGTGGTGTGTAATAAGTCATCCTGTGCTAATGCGCATTTAAGCATAGAACATATTGGGTGTTCAACTTCGCCCTAGCTATTAAAATCGGATGCGTCGACGTAAAGTTAGAGCTTCATGACTGTTTCCATGGCTCCCTATAACCTATTCGCAAAACGCGTAATCAGTTGACGATACTATGGTGGAAAGAAATGAACACTTCGTGCGATCAAATTGTGTTCAGTAGTATTGAAAGCGCACGTCACTCGCGTTTTTAAAACATTTGGCGAAAGATAGCTCGCAAAAACAGCTATTCTAGGCCAAGAAAATTCGAACTTTTGCACTGTAAGTTTTTTAACGATGTGTAGATGTTTAGGTTATATCTCCTTGACTGGCGAGCCATAAAACAATTATCATCAAACAGTTATGTGCCGAGAAGATTGGGTAAATCCTCCTACTCAGCACTGGTTCTTTAGAAATGAAGGGTGCAACAGGTTGTCCAACAAATGGCAGTGCAGCGACAATTTAGAGCATAAGACCCCGAGTACGTGCAACGAGAGAATATGGGGAACGGAATGCAACCGCAGCTGTGACATGACCTTGAAGGGATGAAAGGCCTGCGTATATGACGACGGGCCCGTGAATCTATGAGAGGCGCAAGAGCTGGTTTCAGTGCTAGGTTCTGTCTTGGTTGTTTCGACATGCGTGTCGTGCCTGCGACTGTCTGAGCTTCAACTCTAACCTCTCCACGCTGAGAACTAACGTGCGTAGAAAAAGAGGCTAAAAACTTAGAGTGATAACTTAGGTATTCTTCTATGCTGGGAGGGCATGTTTAGAAAAAATAGGTAACGATATAGAGTACTGGATATACTCTACTATGAGAGATCACAAAGCCGTCCATAAAAAAAAAAAAAACTCGCATCACCTAGCTAAAGCACAGCAGCGATCCAGAGGTATCTCCCAGTTAGGGTATAAAAACGACCTAGAAGGAAACCAGATTAGACCGGTTTCACAGTTTCAAGCCTTGCGATCCTTAGTGCACGCTTCTTCATTTTTTTCGTCGTGTGCATTTATCTACAGCGCTTGTACAAAGCTTTTATATGTCATAGTATCTAGTTTGCGACTTTACGTGACGCTGTACCGTGCATGGCAGACCATATAGAAGTACGACCTCAACTTACTGATTTCCGCATCCCGACGTGTTGGCCTTCCCTGCATACATCTGTGTTGATTTCCGCTTCCCACGTTGTTGCTTAAAGGATCGATACAACTTGTGTTAGCGCAGTGGAACAGGATCTGAAGTTTGTTTCACGGGCCTTCAATTCAACCCACGCGGCTTTCCGAGACTATATTACTTCAGTGTACACCATTTTGCATCTGATTTGGCGCGCATGCAGCACTGTCCTGGATGTTGCCATGCATGCTGGAATGAGAGCGTGGCCAGCACCTGTTCACGTAACACGCCGACCAATCAGCTTGCAGTTTCCAAGAACCCTGTAGCGGGGCGTTTTGGGGATCTAGCCTAACGTTACTAGAACCAGGTCAGTTTCGGAGCTCCCCGTAGGCGCGGGCTCTCAGAAGTGGCCGTGGTGGCTGACGCGAGAACTAGTGGCGCTGCTGTGCCATTTTGCTTCAAGCCGCGCGCGTCGTCTGCTGCAGCGCGAGTGATTCGCATTCTCGTCGCAGCTCTCGTCAGTAGTGATAACCGAGATTCGCCATTCACACTTGAGCGGTAAAGTCAACTACTTCAAAAACGAAAGTTTGTAAAACATCTGTTTCATGATCACCGCTAAAAGTCAGGAGCCTTTCCAATCGGGAAACTAATTATTATTCATTTCTTTACTTATTTATTTACAAACAGTGCCCAGAACGCTGTTTTCGGGCGGAATCAGCTGTGCACGAGAAGCTTGTGTTGGGCGCTAGTTCGCAATACATTATAAAAATAAGAGTGCTTGAAACACAAGACGCCAGAATAGAAGTTCACAGGACGAGTTGTTAGTATGCGATCGTCCTTCTATATTGGTGGCTCATCTTAAGCGTAGTTAATTTTGTAATCAGCTGTGCATCTTTCACGTTCTTTCCAGTGTTCGTCGGCCTGCAAAATTTCCCAGCCAAATGTCCACTGCGCTCTAATGAAAACACTTTTTAGAAATACAGTTTGCTCAAGGTGGCATTTTTTTATGTTGTGTAATTATCAGCCATCTTTCTCGCGAGAGAATTCTCTCATGGGGGCATTAAAAAATTGTAGTTATCATGCCAACTCTCGCGCGAAAGATGGATAAAGTATTAGCCATCTTTCTCGAATAATTTCGCTGGGTTATTGCCGAACACTCGTTACATTAGGGATGTCATAAATGAAAGCCTTAGCAAATGAGGAAGGTCAGCAAGGTGTCACAGAACGAGCGCTAAAAATGGGCGCGCCGCCAAATTCTTGCAGTAACGCGCGGAAGAGATGCCAGGAGGTCAAAAGAAAAAAAAGAAAACAAACATCCAAGGCTCCCCAGGCGCGCGCTCTCCCCTCGGAAGCGTGGCTTCGCCGACGAACCTCCTCACCCCACATCGGCGGCCGAGATAGCCCGCGAAAGTTCAAGAACGAAAGGGGCGTGGTCATACCGAGTTGAGTCATCGGCCGCGGAGGGCATTCCAACCGTCTCGCCCTCTTCCCAGCCTTCGCTGCGTATCGCGCCGACGAAATGACGAGAACCGTCTGGAATGTCGCGCGCAAGGTATTTAACCGAGCAGCCGAGATGAGAGATCAGGAGAAGACGGAATTTAGCGCCAGAGTGCGTAGGGTATACCGCCGTGGAGTCGGGGCGAAGGTTTTGTCCGTAGGGACGAAGCAGGAGATGAAGAGGATTTCCACCTGAGGGGTGAAGGCTCGAGCTACAGGCAAGAGCGTGTGTCTACCGCTATCGAGCGAGGACGCGTGGCAACAGCTGCGTGTGTGAAGCCGACGTGTTCGGGCGAAGAAGTTTGAAGCTTGGAGAGTGGCCTATTGAAGGGGGGAGGTTTCCTGGAAGAGAAACTTCGGCGAGGTTTCCTGGAAGAGAAACTTCGAGGGCGCAGAACGACAACAACGCTGGACTTTGAGTGAGTGATACTCGGAAGAGTATCATCTAGACTTTGGTTCCAGGAACTTTGGACTGAATAGGTTTTCTGGCTCTTTAGTCTTTAAGTGTCTTGGTTGTTCAATGCATGCGACTGCATTGTAGTGTGTATTGTTGTCTGTGTCCGTTGTATCGAGTGTGGCTGATTGTACTTTGTAGTACGTTGTTTGATTGGTGACGTATTGTATGTAACTATATATTGTGGAGTGTGCATTCTTGTGTATTGTTTTCGATCTGGCATTTTTGAGAATATAATATTTGTTTTGTTTATCAACTCTCGGCTCTGACTTGTTCTTTGGGCCACAACCGGCGTCCGCTGGCGCGCCAAAAAGGACCACTTCTAAATTGTCCACGCTTTCGTGGTGCGGTTCGGAGGGTCAATACTTTGGCCTTTGGAATTAGCCCGGCGATCGCCTCCTGAATTAACGGGACCTGTGTGTGACACAAGGGTATTTTCGATTCCCTCATTCGAAGCTTCGGAAAGCTTTCACTCAAGAGCCAGGATCTCCTTATGTTTTTTTTTCTTTTTGAGGCAGCCGCACGGGCAAACCTCTTCGAGAGGTTGTGGACCTTTTGTTTTCTGGTTTTCACCACCTTTGAAGGCTTTCTGGCTAGCGGTGGCCTCCGTAGAACAGGCAGAGAAAGCTAGTAAGCCCCTTTGTAAACACTGTGCAGTGTTTACGATGAACACTAATAGTTGTGGGCACAATCTAGAGCTACCACCTCGTTCCACAATAACAGTTGTTTGTAGTAGCAGCTCTTGGTGCAAGATTTATGCAGTAGAAAAACACCACACGTCATCCCTGACTCGGCATCATCGATTAATTTTTAGCTCCTGCACGCGGAAGGCAACGAGAAGTTCATCGCTTCATTGAGCGCGAATGGTGTAGCTTACGAGACGTCTGATCTGCCCGGAGATGCGTCATCGCTAAAATAATTGACCGACTCCATAACCATGACTTCCCTATTTCATGTTCTGACATGAGCTCATCCATAGCACGCGTGTGTGTGTGTGTGTGTGCGTGTGTGTGTGTGTGTGTGTGTGTGTGTGTGTGTGTGTGTGTGTGTGTGTGTGTGTGTGTGTGTGTGTGTGTGTGTGTGTGACCTCCTTGCTTGTTCTTGTAGTCACATGTGCCTTCGATATGCACTCTGGCAGACCGGGAAAAAAGCGAGGTAATGTTTTTGGCACTACCGCCCATTTTCCTCGAGGTGGAAGTATTTCATTTCCCATTTATAATGTACTTATGACATTTGACATTTTCGTCCGCCTCAAAATGTCACTCACATATAGCAGACTTGTGAGTCAGCCGCCCATCCCCGCGGCACAGTATCTGTGCCCATTTTTAACGCGACAGCGTTAAAGAGTTCGTTTCGCAGAAATTCTCGCGTCAGCGTCAGTTTCGTTGGTTGTGAGCGAAAAATAATCATCTTGGGCGCGACTGGAAAATTGAGCAAGATGCAAATATAAAAAGTTCTGGGTCTGAGTGGGGGTCGAGCTCAGGCAGTTTGCGGGGAGAGCGGGGGTTCTACTACACAGGCACGCGTGTGCTTTTTAGAACCTTTTTATTGAGAAATAATACATATTCATAAAAACCATATTGGTCTACTCGCACCACTTCGACGGTTTAATAACGGTTCATTTTCACCAATTCATCAAACACCTGCATACGCTTTTGAGGTTATATAAAGGTTCGATCTATCTTGCACACATATTACGCATTCAATGAAGTTTCCCGTGCCGATTTTGCTTTAGCATGCATGTGGCTCACGGCCATGCGTTTTATCTCGAGACTGTAAAGGCCCAGTAATCGTGTCATATTATATGGAACACCACCCTCATTCTGTATTGAAATATGACGTATGCCATGAGGTGTTATCGGCAGATATTTCTTCAGGGTATTTTGTACCACATCCCAAAAGAATATCGGATCCCAGCACTCACTCACAGTATGTCCAACCGTTTCCGGTTCGTTACACAGAGTGCAGTTTGTGTCCATGCCAGACATAGCCAGGAGGTAGCACACCGGGCCCATGCCCCCCCCCCCCCCCCCCCGGAAATTTTTTTCGCGATAGCATAGAGAATAACAAATGACCATTTCAAGGGGTGCCTTGCCCGAAATGAAGCAGGTGCCCCCCCGCCCAACTCCCCCTCGAAAAAAATTTCTGGCTATGCTTTGCTTGACTCGAGTAGATGCGCTGGAAGCAACAGTACCTTCAACCAGTAGTGGGGCACAACCCAACATCAGCCTACAAACACTCCTTGAAGGACGCGCTTTTTCATCATTCCGTAAATAAGATGAAATAATACCCAATTACGCAACATACACGCGATACCCCCCCTCACTCTGCGACGCATTTAGTCGACTTCTTTCCGCGGGAACATGCGGGTGGCTTTTTTTAAACTCATCGCGATTCCAGGGTGGCTCAAAGAAATGATGATCAATGTCCTTTCCGAAGCCGCTTTTGCGGCCCGGGGCACAACAATAAGGCATTGTTTATTGGCGCTCTTGTCACATGTTAGAACTCTTTCGTAAGGGACGACAGTTCACTAAATAATGGCGCGAAGAAGCAACCAAGCGCCGAAAACGTGTTGTCGTGTCTAAGCGGCAGCACGCGCATCGTGACGCGCGGCGTGGTATGTGAAGCAAGACGGAACAGCAGCGCCATTAGTTCACGCGTCAGCCGCTCGTGCCAGTGCGCGCGGGGAGCTGCGAAACTGACCTGGTTCTAGTAACGTTGATCTAGCCTGTGTGTATTAGAGCATATTAGCGAATTACACTTGTCGAGCTGAAGCAATTTTTTTTTGCTCCGGGGCCGAGAATCGCTAACCTCTCATACCCACTCATACCCAAGAATTCGGGAACATCTCTTTTAGTTCACCAGTTTTCACACCACGTGGAGTACAGACCTTCAACTTTCAAAACTGGCATGATAACGTACGCGACGCGGCACACAAAGTGGACAAACACACACAAAAAAAGCAGTTCAATGTCGACTGTCGCGACCAAGAGCGAACCGTCATCGCTCACCGATAAGCGCAAGTCGTGCGACGAGCGCTCGGTTGGTTGCTCGAATGTGAATTAAGTGTTTTTTTAATTAATTTGTGCGCACGAGTCACTTGGCAGTGCTTGAAAAACTCTTCTTTTCAGAGGGAGTACTGCCCTTACTGTCATCGGTTTCAATATATTTCTCTCATAATGAGATAATTACGCCCAGATTGTGTATACGGAGTGATTTTAGCATTTACTCAAGTGTTCGGCTGTAATAAATGTTTAAAGGTCATCTCCAGTTGAGTTACGACGTTGTTTAGCAGCGAACCCAACAGATGGCGCCAGTTGCTGATGTCCAGATTTCCTGGACATGGGTACAGATTCGGAGCAGCCCATTCATCGAAAGAGCGTTCGGCATTACTACACCTGTCAGTGGCAGATTTCACTAAAACTCGGTCATCACAGTGACGTCATTTTCAGTGCATACGGGTACTTGAATTGTTTTCAGCATTTTTAGGCACTGTATGATAACCCTGTTTGCTTAGCGTCGTTTGACTCTGAGGCGCGAGTGGTTGCTTAACACAAGTTCTGGCGGGGGGGAGGGCAGTCATAGCAGTAGCACTGATGACGAACCGTACGTGCTAAACAAAATGTTTAAAGAAGCGTGCCCAGACTCGCTGTAGGCAACGCCAACATTAACGGCAACGCCCCGCCGCGGTAGTCTAGTGGCTAAGGTACTCGGCTGCTGACCCGCAGGTCGCGGGATCGAATCCCGGCTGCAGTGGCTGCATTTCTATTGGAGGCGGAAATGTTGTAGGCCCGTGTGCTCAGATTTGGGTGCACGTTAAAGAACCCCAGGTGGTCGAAATTTCCGGAGCCCTCCACCATAATCATATGGTGGTTTTGGGACGTTAAACACCACAAATCAATCAATCGTCAACATTATCGGCAACGTCGAAGAACTTGCGGAGCCAATCTGCGTGATGTGTGCACGAAGAACTTTCGAAACGACCACACTCGGACCAGGCATTCACGTCTTCCACTGGCAGATTCGCCTTGGTGCAATACGAATGTTCCCTCCAAGATTTACTGATCTTTCAGGGGAATCCACCACAAGTCACCTAAATGTCTAGTTCGATTCCAACCCAAAGCTACGTAAGTTTGCTTTCAACACTACTTTATTGAGGCCTTAATACGATGATGCCTTGGATGCCTCCAAACCCGATTACTTACCATCAATGCAAGTGATGAAACAAAATTTACCCTCTACGTGATAACATCACATATGTGTGAAGTCACCGTGTACAAACCGTGATGCCAATAAGACGTCACATACCGCCCACAATGACACCGTCACATGCCACTTTTTCTTGGCGAAAAGGGTGGTAATCGTGGAGGCAGTGGATTACCAGTTGCGGGCCAAAAGCTTGCATTTCCTCCGCTCCCTGAGGCAGTAAGCAAACCACTTCAGACGCACAAATATATTGTAAAGGGGTGGGGGACGTTCTACACATGTATGAGGACAAAAAATAAGAAAAGGTTATTGCAGGAACCCTGTGAGTATTTGTTTTTCAGTTAGAAGGAGGAGGATACAACTTTATTTGAAAAAAAAAACTGGCCCCGTATCTGCATGTAATCTGCAAATGTCGTCGAAAGACGGTAGTCTTGCGTGTGGAGAGAGTGAACAAGACATTTATTTGATGTTCTGCGGAAGAAAATTAGTGGATGGTATTATGGAGGCGCTGCGCTAGAGTGCCTCGAGCGTGCAGCGGAGGCAAACGAGCGCATCAAGTCACGTCACACGTGAGACATAAGCGCCATCTGGCAGGAAGAAAACAGGCTCTCAGACTAATGTGCACGCCCATCTCAGAGGTGATAAGGTGTAGAACGCAAGGCGATCCGGTAGGTGCCACCACCATCGCGTCTTAGGCAAGTGTTGGAAATACTCGCTTTTCCGTGCAAGCGCTGCGTGGTCAGCGCAGCGTAATAAGCGCTACGGTCCTTAAAATATTTATCTATGCCTTTTGTAGTAATAGATGCACATGCAGAATATGTTGTTAAAATACGTGTTGTTATGGTGCCCCAGACATGTGCAATAATTGCTTTTTAATTGACAATTGCACAAGCATGAACGCTCAACCTTGAGCAACATAGGTGGGCGCTGCGGATTAATTCGACCGTTTCAAGTATCCGATGTCGTTAAGGGTGGACAAACACACAAATGTACAGACAGGCAGATGAAATTTTTTTTGTCGATGGTCCGCAAGAAAGACTATCGTCTTTAAATATCAAAGTGAATGTGGTTGGGCCCCTACACGTGCGTGAGCCCCCTGGCCGACATCTCTAGGCAGGCCCGGTGCACCAGCCACAACTGGTCGTCCGAGCCAGTGACCCGAAGAACGGCCTCCCATGAGGAAAGGGAAGGGTTAGGGATAGGGTCTAAATCCACGGGCTTTGGGCAGTTCCACAAGCAGTGGACAAGATCAGCCCGGGGTGCCCCGCAAGTGGTGCACTGTAGTTGGTGAAGAGTGAGGTAAAATAGGTGTGCCAGATAGGGAGAAATCACTGCTTTTGTCTGCAGCTGGCGCCAAAGTGAAGTCTGATTAGGGGTGAGGGAGAAGTGTGGGGCAGGGAAATCTCGCCTGGCGTTTCGGTAATACCTCGTAATCTCATCGTAGGTGCGGATTCCCTCTTCTAGTTTTCTCACGGGTTCGGATGAGTGAACCCCCGGGGTCCGGATGGAAAGACCTCGGACATGCGCATGAACGCGCTCATTCCCGGGGATACACTCATGGCCGTGCACCCACGTGATAGTCGTCGGATGGAGAAGTGAAGGAATGTTGCTCAGTATGCGTGAGACTGTCTTTGGTGCTATGCCTTGACGGAAGTATCGATAAGCGCTCTGGGATTCACTGTAAATTTCCGTAATGGTAGAATCTGCGGCCGCATGCACCACTGCTAGGTCTAGTGCAACGCCCTCAGCCACGTCGGGGCGTGCCGTTTTAACGGACGCGGAAATGCTAGTGCACCCGTCTTCTGTCATGGCAGCAGCCGTGGCCATTCCTTCAAGTGGGCCTATCGCAGCGTCGACATAAAGGACGTCTTCACAATTTTTGTACCGCCGTATGTAATAATCAGGGCGTGCCTTGCGTCGGCCCGGATGGCGTTGTGGATTCATGTTGCGCGGCAATGGTTTCAGTTAGAAATTTCGATTTAGTTCAAGATTGGGTTTTGTTTTGTTTTTTGTGTCAATCTGAACATTTCAATGACGGACAATGCCGCAAATGCTGTATTTCCTGCCACGCGAGCTCCTTAACGCCATCACCTTTTAAAAACATCAATCACTTGGTCAAAATTTCTATTTCATTCTGGATACCAGCATAATTTCTGAAAAATGCACGTTCATGCCATTTGCAGAAATAAATCCGAGAGAAAAATGAGCGATTGATGAAACCACAAACTGTAATTCAGGAAGAATGAGCACCTACTGGCCATGGCTGTACTGTGCGCTGTGGAGGTTTAAATGAACAAGCAAGGCCCTGCACCATAGGTCATTACTGACAGGTTGATCAGAAATTATCGCGTAGTAATCTGAATCACAGATAAAAAGTTATGCATAATCAGAATCGTGCAGCACCCCGTGGGCCAGCTTTGCGGACGTCCAAATAGGCGGCAGCCACAGAAATTACTTTCTCGTGAATTTCAAACAGCTTTTTATCAGAATGAAAAAAGAATCTTCGAATTGTAGTTATCAGGAAAGCATCTGTCGCTAAGTATATGCATTGTATGGTGTGCTATGCCTTGACCAATCTGCATTGTACTCCTTTTTATTGTTATCATTTTTATTCTTTGTATGTATGTGTAACAGTGTTATGTGTATTGCCAATTGCCCCTCCTGCTTGGGCCACAAACTGGCCTGCAGTATTCGCAATAAATAAATAAATAAATAAATAAATCTCTAAGGTACGTACTAAATAAAACAAATTTTCAACTTTCAGTGCACCATTGGACGTTGTATTTTATGTGCCAGTTGATAATACCCGTAGTCTGAATGTTTCCTTCACGTTAGACAGATCTCTGAAAATAACTTCTGTTCCGGATGAGATTGTCAAGAATTTAAATTGGAAACCCATCCCATTGCAAAGAAGTTTTCATGTCCTTCAAGTAGAAGGTTGCGCCAAAAAAGCCAAGGTAGGAATTCAAGCGTTATCTATGATTTATTACTTTACAAGTGTGTCTAAATCTTGACGCGATGGTATAAAAACCGGCTGTGTTACAAACAAATAAAGCACAAATAAATGGTACCAATCAAGTTTCATTAAAATCAAGTTGGCACGTTGCTGCAACAAAAAAGTGGGTCAACTATGCCACAGTGACGCATGAAAGTGTCCTCGTAAGATATTGCCGCGTGCATAGCTGCATTTAGCGGCGAGATAGCGACGACAACGAAGAACGTGGATTTGCTCGAGAGGCGCAGCGCAGGCGAGTGAAGAAGACGACAATCTTAGCGGCATTCTCTGAGAGCGTCTCTACAAGTTCCACTGTCCGTGTTTTTAAATAAACCCCCTGTAATTTATAACCCGCGACACTGGTGGAGGAGCTGGGTACTACCACCTCATGATCAGCACCTCTGTGAGAAGCCCCGAGTCCAGCCCTACGAGACAGCCACGCGTGGAGACGCCTGTGCACCGCTCAAGCCGTCGCCTTCAAGGTCTTAAACCAGAATTTGGCCTTTTAGAGGGAGCAACACTTCCGACAGCCACCCCTACTCAAGAAATGGCAAGGAGTCCTGCACAGGTTACGGTCCAGAATATGTGCATTCCTGAACCATTTCATGGTCAGCCGAACGAAGATGCGCAAGACGGCTTGAGCAGTTTGAACGAGTAGCTAAATCGAACTACCCGAGTCTCGATGGAAAGCTCTTCCACATATACTTCGCCCTTGAATACGGCGCGAAGACATGATTTATAAACCGGGAGGCAACATTGACGACATGGGAGGAGTTTCGTCGTCGGTTTCTTGGCACCTTCGGTAACGCGGACCGACGGGAAAACGCGCAACGCCTTCTTGAAGGACGCACCCAACAGCTGCATGAAAATGTCGCCATGTTTGCTGAGGATATGGTGCGTCTGTGCCACCGCGCGGACCCTAACATGCCCGAGGCTGAAAAGCTAAGCCATCTCATGAGGGGCTTCAAAGAGCAGCTATTTGTTGGTCTTGTGCGCAATCCGCCAACAACAGTGGACGAGTTTACCAGAAAGTCCACCGCAATAGAGCGTGCGCTGCAGCAACGGTACCGACAGTCTGATCGCCCGGCACACGGCGCAGCTGCAGGTGCCGCCGCACTTACCGCAAACGACTAGTTTTCTCTACGCCACCTGATTAGACAGATCATGCGTGAGGAGATCGCGAAGGAGAACGCAAAATACGCATTGCACTCACAGGCGCCCCGGCAGCAGGAGTCCACGGTAGCCTCCGTCGCTGAAGTCGTTCGCCATGAACTTCGACAAGCGTTTGCCTCTCCTCAGCAATATTCCGCTCCACTGCACCGTCCGTCCAAACTCGTGTACCTATGCAGACGCTGTGCGTCGTCCATTGGCTCCAGAAGTATCCTGCCAGCCGAACGGATACAGCTATGCAGACGCTGTTCGTCGACCCACGCCCATGCCAGCGCCGCAGTATTTCGAACCATATCCTGTGGCAGCCTGGGCTCAGCAGGATTCTGTCAGGCGACCCTATATGCGGAAGACCGACATATGGCGCACTGCGGATCGCCGACCACTCTGCTACAACTGTGGAGAGCCTGGGCACATTTACCGTTTTTGCCCACATCGCCGAGCTGAAATACCGCGGTAGTGCACCTACAGCTACGGGCCGACAGTTCGACGAAACCCGTGCCCCCATCGACGACGACAAGGCTGGCAGGCGGGAAGGCTCCTCTACCTTCCGGACGCGCTCACCATCCCCGGCTCGCTTTGGTTCACCAAGCCGCCGTAGTTTTGCTCTCGCCGTCAGAGGTCGGTCTCCCAGCCCATGGCAGGGAAACTGAAAGCAGCGACCTCTGGGGGGAAGGTTGCAAGCCGTCGAATTGCCGAAAATCCCCCACTGCTGCCGAAACACGTGAGAGACGACGATGAAGACTCCGCCGAGAAAACTGTGACTGCCGACCTCGCTGTGACGATTGACGGCGTTGAAGTGACGGCCTTAGTCGATACGGGTGCAGACTTCTCCATAATGAGTGAACGATTGGCAGACGAACTCAAGAAAGTCAGGATGGAATGGACGGGCCCTTATATCCGAAATGCTGGAGGCCAGATAATGACTCCCACGGGAAAATGTACAGCAAGAGTCACCATTGAGAATGTGACTTTCGTAGCCACATTTCTGATCCTACCGGAGTGCTGCAAACCTATGATACTGGGAATAGACTTCTTAAGAGAATACGGTGCTGTGGTCAACATACGCGATGGTGTGATCACATTCGCCGCTGACAAGTCTGTGACCCGTGATCCAGACCAAGAATCCAGGGTGTTACGTGTGGTCGACGACGACGTCTGCGTGCCACCACTGTCATGTAGTCTTGTTTCCGTGTGTTGCGCCGTGCACTGTAATGAAGACGCCATAGCCGAACGCATCACTGCCCTTCTTTTTCGCCAAGGCATCGCCATCACTCGCGGCATCGTCAGCTTAGTGGATGGGCGCGCAGAGGTGCTTCTGACCAACTTCACGAATGAGCGCCGGCACATCGGTAAAGGCACGGCTGTGGCGTACCTCGAAGAGCTCGACTACTCTCACGATTGTCTTCTAATGTAAGGGGAAGCCACAGCTCAATCACCTCCACATACACCACCAGTTGATATCGGTCCGAGTCTAACACCGACTGAAAGATGCCGTCTTATGGAGCAGCTCGACCAGTTCAAGGACTACTTCTCATCGACATCACGAGTGGGTCGAACTCCTCTGACTAAGCATCGCATCATTACGGAAGACACAACAAGACCGATCCGACAGAACCCATATCGCGTCGCTCAGAAAGAACGTGAGGTAATCCAGCAGCAAGTCAAGAAGATGCTAGAAGATGATGTAATCCAACCATCAAAGAGTCCTTGGGCATCGCCAGTGGTACTCGTGAAAAAGAAAGATGACAGCTTGCGTTTCTGTATCGATTATCGTAAGCTGAATCATGTTACAAAAAAAGACGTTTGTCCATTACCACGGATCGATGACTCTTTGGACAGGCTACGGCATGCACGCTACTTCTCGTCAATGAACCTTAAAAGTGGATACTGGCAAATAGAAGTAGATGAGCGTGACCGAGAAAAGACCGCCTTCGGGACGCCAGACGGGCTTTATGAATTCAAAGTCCTCCCTTTCGGTCTATGCTCAGCCCCAGCCACGTTTCAGGGACTAATGGGTACCATTCTGTTCGGCCTGAAATGAAAAACATGCCTTGTGTACCTCAACGACGTGATCGTTTTTTCGGCCACGTTTGAAGAGCATCTAAAGCGGCCACTGTCAGTCCTTCAAGCCATACGGTCTGCTGGACTCACACTCCAACCGGAAAAACGCCACTTCGGTTTCGAAGAACCCCAATTGCTGGGACACGTGATCAGTCGCGAAGGTGTAAAGCCTGACCCAGATAAAACGGCAGCCATCGCAAAGTTCGCAAGGCCTGTTGATAAGAAAGCGGTCAGGCGTTTTCTGGGTCTCTGCGCCTACTACCGGCGATTCATAGCAGGCTTTGCACACATCGCCTCTCCACTCACCCGCCTTACAAGGGAAGACATTGCATTTGAATGGGGAGAAGAGCAAGCTTTGTTCAACGAGCTGCGACAGCGTCTACAAACTCCACCTGTCCTCGCTCACTTCGACGAGAATGCACCAACAACCATCCATACAGACGCCAGCAATGCGGGCCTAGGTGCTGTTCTTGTCCAATGCCAAGATGGTGTGGAGAGTGTGGTTGCCTACGCTAGCAGAACGTTGACATCGCTGAGTCCAACTACTCAACAACGGAGAAGGAGTGTCTGGCCGTCGTTTGGGCAGTTGCGAAGTTCCGCCCGTACTTATATGGCCGCGCTTTCCAAGTCGTAAGCGACCATCACTCTCTTTGTTGGTTGACCAACATGAAAGACCCATCTGGACGTTTAGCACGATGGAGCTTACGGCTCCAAGAGTATGCATGGCCGTAGTTTACAAGTCCGGAAGGCAAGACTTAGACGCCGACTGTTTGTCAAGGTCACCGATTGAATCACCGGCTATAGAGGATGATGACACCCCAGGTTTTTTTAGGAGTTGTTGATGCCGCTATCGATTCTCGGCAACAACAAGATGATCGGGAGCTCAACTCGCTTATAGAGTTCTTGAACGGACGAGCAGCCAATGCACCAAGAGTGTTTTCGAAGAACTTATCGTCATTCTGTTTACGGGGCGGAATTCTGTACAAAAAGAATTTTTCATCAACAGGTAAAAGCTATCTGCTGGTAGTTCCTGGAGCTCTCCGCAGCGAAATTTCACAAGCCTGCCATGACGAAGCCACTGCGGGCCACCTCGGTTTCACAAGAACACTGACGCGCATCAAATAAAAATATTACTGGTCAAGAATCACAGCGGAGGTGAAACATTATGTCCGAACATGCATTGACTGTCAGCGGTGCAAGGTACCACCTGTCAAACCCGCTGGGCTATTACATCCTGTGCCCGTGCCAGAAACCTCGTTTTTTCAAATCGGAATGGATCTGCTGGGCCCATTCCCAACATCGGACAGCGGCAACAAATGGGTTATAGTGGCGACGGACTACCTCACCCGATACGCGGAGACCAAGGAAATCGCAAGTGGCACTGTAGCTGAAGCAGCCCAGTTCTTCATTGAGAACATTGTCCTGAGACTTGGTGCTCCAGCTGTCGTCATAACAGACAAAGGTACCACGTTTACAGCCGAGCTTTTGCGCACTGTGCTTACGCTCAGTGGCACAGCGCATAGGAAGACGACAGCTTACCACACACAAACGAATGGGCTTACAGAATGACTTAACAAGACAATCGCTGACATGCTTTGCGTGTACGTTGACGTGGAACACAAGAATTGGGACCGAATATTGCCGTACATCACATTGGCGTATAATACGGCGCACCAGGAAACCACAAAAATGACACCGTTCGCACTAATTCATGGCAGAGAAGTTACGACAATGCTTGACGCCATGCTGCCTTACGATTGCAATGATTCAGAGACAGACGCCGCAGACGTCACTGAGCGCGCCTATGAAGCAAGGCAGCTTGCCCACGATATGAACCAGCAGCAACTTGACGCCCAACGGTACAACCTTCGCCATCGATTCGTCATTTATCAACCAGGAGATAGAGTCTGGGTTTGGTTTCCTGTACGACGACGAGGCCTCTCAGAGAAACTTCTACGCCGATACTTCGGACCCTACAAGGTTTTGTGCCGTCTTAGCAACGTGACGTACGAAGTCGTACCCGACGCCTCCTCCTGTTCGAAACGTCACCAGCATCTGCCTGAGACAGTGCGCGTGGTCCGCATGAAACTTTACCACTCTCAGTGATGTAAACACCCGCTGGTCGCATCTCTACCTGTTGAGCATCGGGACGACGCTCACTCTGGCGGGAGGGTAATGCCGCGTGCATAGCTGCATTTAACGGCGAGATAGCGACGACAACGAAGAACGCGGATTTGCTCGAGTGGAGCAGCGCAGGCGAGTGAAGAAGACAACAATCTTAGCGGCCTTCTCTAAGAGCGTCTATACAATTTCCACTGTCCGTGTTTTTAAATAAGCCCCCTGTAATTTATAACCCGCGACAATATCATCACTGGGTATTTTTCTGAGGCAGCCGAGACAAGTGGCGCAGTGAAGCAGTTCTGAAGATGGGCAGTGCGATGTCACGCGCATTTCATTTGCTTCCATCAATTCATCCATCCATCTACCCATCCATCCATCCATCCATCCATCCATCCATCCATCCATCCATCCATCCATCCATCCATCCATCCATCCATCCATCCATCCATCCGTCCGTCCGTCCGTCCGTCCGTCCGTTCGTCTGTCCGTCCGTCCGTCTGTCTGCCTGTGTATCAGTTTATTTGGCATTCGTCACAGCAAGATACCGAACATGATGACAAGACCAAAAGCTGCTATCAAGCAGCTTTTCAATGGTTTTTGCCCCAATTCCCGACAGCCAGAGAAAACAACGTGCCATTCATACAAACATCACCTGTTCTACATTTCAACTAAACTTTTCTGGTACTCATATGTATCTGAGCAGTTTAAAAACTAAAGATGTATATCAAAAGTAATATATGACAATTTTGATGTACACTGTTTGGTTGCACAAAACAGAAAATGTCAAATACTGCATCACGGAAACACACATAATGTACAGTAATTACTGTGCACAGATTATTTCTCATGAATGAGACAAATGTGTACACACTGTATGAACTATTGGGCATTGATATATACACATCATAACTGTGCTAATATAGAAAAAAGCATTTGAACAAGTGAATGTCGAAAAAACTGATAATTTCAGAACAGAACATGTTACTGACAAATTGTTTGATAGTGATGACATAACGTCCACTACTGCCCTGAATACAAGTGCTTAAGTACTTACCGCTTGATTGCATTTCATGAAGAATTTTCTAAGCGAATATCATTTATTTCAAGTTCATTGAGCAAGCATGTCACACGGTATGACAAGCTGCTCATTCCGCGTGAAGAAGGTATGAGCCATTTTTCTCTTTCCCTTGTGTTGCTTGAAATAGCTTTGGGTATATTCAGATTGCATAACGACAAGAAACTATGGTGGTGACTTCGAAACTATTTTTGGCATTTTAGAGCGATTGTAAAATTATAGAAATTCGCAAGTGGCCAGATCCTAAGGGTCGAAAATGGCTCTTCAGTATGGGCGTCATAGTGAGCATTCGCTATGTGGCGAACTTCGTTTTTTTGAAGCAGACTCAACTTATGTGAAAATAATGAAAATAAATTTTGTTGTGTTACCCCATACTAATTGACAATGCGTTGAGGGAGGGGAAAATAGGCTATTATAAATCGTGAGTTTAATGCTCCGAGGTAAAGTATAGCGCAGTCTACAGAGCACCCCGAAGGCTTTCGCTAAACGTGTGGCAATATAATCAGCATGATCATTCCAAGTGAGATGATTATTAAAAAAAACTCCGAAGGTTTCGACGTCTGATGCGAATTCTATGTGATCAGACCCAAGCTCTACTCTGAACTTTTTAAAATCATGTCGTTGTCATGGGGTAAAAAGGACCGCTTTGTTTTTGATGTATTAAGTTTAGTGAGTTAACAGAGCTCCAATCGGCTAAGTGCTTTAGTGCAGTATTAGTGATGACCGAGAGGGTGTTGATGTCATTTTACCTCACAAGAATGCTAGTGCCATCTGCATAAGCAATGAAGTTAGCGTCATTAAAAATGTTTGTTATGTCATTTATGTGAATGTTGAATGTAATGGGCCCTGGTATGCTACCTCGCGGTACTCCTTGAGTTATTTCTTTCACTGCAGGATGTTCTGGCATCAAGGCAACGCAATGCTTTCTGTGCTTTATATACTAAATTATTAACCTAAGAGGAGTGCTACGAAATCCGCAATACTCTAGTTTTGTAAATAAAGTGTAGTTAACCTGTGCACATTCGCCATACATGTCTTCATGAGGCTGTGATCTGTTCCTCCAACGCTTGCTTCAGCTCATAAAAAAAAGTACATTTCTTGATTTTGATGTCGCTTCTTCCCTGTCGAGGTGGTTGAGTGCTGATATTGTACCTCAATATCTGCCTTCTAGTGTGATCACAAGAAAATTATTCACATGCAGCGTGGTCCACAATCAGGCTTATCAGAGGACATGGCAATTTCACAAAAGGCTGTGTTTCAAAGCACTTAGCAGTCAAGTTACTCCACAAATCTACAAAAACACGTGATTGTTGAGAGCTGCAATTGCCTCTCTAGAAAACCAAAGAGAAAAGATTATTACCTGGCATTTTGAATGAATATTTGCTTCTTTTGCTAATCTGACCAGAATGAAAATTCTGAAGCTTCTACAAAAAACAGAAAAAAAGAACAAAATTTAAGGACATTGAAGCATTGCTATCCCGTTCTGGATATGCGGTAGATCATTTTTTTCTCGAGCTGATAAATAGTTAGGTAAGATAGCAGCTACTCAGCGTTGCTCTATAGTTGTGACAAGTGATTTGGGAGAAACATTTTTTTCCGCAGAAGAAAAAGAGGCGGCATTCTGGGGGTTAGCATATTGTATGTTTAGGGGTGCTGAGCTTTCGGGAAGTCCAAGCACCGAAAGAATTGAGCAATCTTGGTCATTTGAACAGAGCCTAAATTATGTTTATGTTTACTAAGCGCCTATGAAATGAAATTAAATACCAAGGTATAACAACAGTCAAGAAATTCTCGGCTGATTTTCAGTGTATACCATTTTCAAGCTTTTACTATATGTTGTAATGTGTAACTGTAGGGTGACAAAAAAGAGAAAAAGAGAACAACTTTATTAAAAATGAATGAACCCCAGTCCGGGTCCACTCGACCCTGGTTCGATCCCCACTTGAACCTAAACAAGAAAGAGTATTTACAACAGTACGAACGCGACCTTGTTGGTGAAGTATTGATTATTTAACAAAGCCTGTATAAAACCCGGATGCCTAGACGAAACAAACGATGGCGACAACTTACAACAATTTATCAGAGTATTTTTTTGCATATACACAATAAATTAGTCATTCTTGACTAGTATTGACTTGCTACTGTCGTCAGTGCAGTGCGTTCGAAACCCGTTTGTGTGTTTGTGCTATCTTGACACTGCTTCACAGCGCGTTTGAAACGCGTTTGCGCTGCCTTGAAAGCGGTAGCAAGTCAAGTTGAAGTCAAAGAGTACTGTTTCTGAATACCGGGGTAAGTCGACCAAGTGGAATCACATGAGTCCCCAGACTGATTGAGCACCTCACGCCATGTCACACTTCGTCTGGTATCGGCCCACACTTGACCGAGTGTTGATTTCGTGTGATAAGTTATAAGTGTGATAAGTGACGCCAAGTTATATGACGTCACAGATTGCAACGGTTTCTAACGTTGTCATTATATCATTTGTGATACCGTGACAGTTCTGGGTGGTTCGCGTTGAGGCCGACGCCGACGGTACTTTTGGCTTCCGCCTTACTATATTTACACTGAACTGATGTAAAGGTTTGTAGCTGCATTGCCATTTTTCGTAGGAATCTTTTGTGTCCATTTCTTGCAGGATCTGTCAAGTGCTCCCCCCTCCTCCTCATTTCTGCACACGCGAACTTAATGATTACTTCTTACTCTACAGCCGGGAGACCTCGTTCACTACTATCAGAAAACAAAAGGTTTATTTGAAGTCTGTGGACGCTCTAGCAGAGCAGAATATTGAAAAGAGTAAAACAATTTAGCACGAGAAGTACTGCGAAATAACTACTACTCTCTATACCCAATAGTCGGCAAGCAAACCAAAATAAAGTGCTTTTTTTTCTAGTTTACAATGGACGGTGAAGAAATAGCCCATTGCGAGCAGATTGAGAAGGTTTTCCAGAAACTAGTAAACATAAAAAGCACTACGAACGCCCGCCACACCGCTGCTATATTTCGGGAGTTTCACCAGTGCCATAGCGCACCAGATGGCTTCGTGCGTGCCACGCTGTCGAGCTTCGAGGACGCTGTACGTTTCCCAGCAAAGCGAATCACACTGCTTCTGATGTGGAGAATGTTGCTTGCAGATTCTTCATCGCTTACGAAAAATTGTCACATAGTACAAGTTCTCTCACCAAAAACAGAACGAAAACTGAAAGAGAATCGCCGTCCCGCAAAAAAATATATCAAAATATCCTCATAGAGCATGTATTAGCCAGCCACCTCTACATTGTCATTTCAGAAAAGTAGTACTTACATTTGGTAAATTGCGGTACTAATCTATTGGTTATTTCATCCACCTGTGTTCCTTTCTATTCTTTTTTTCTAAGGCGTATGCGCCTTGATAATACTTTGATTTTTTTTTTCGTGGGATGGCGACGGTCTTTCAGTTTTTATGTTTTTGGCGAGATAACGTGTAGCATGTGACTACCATGTGACGATTTTTGTAAGCTATATATGTGTTGCACCTTCAATAAACATTCGTCATCGATGGCTTCTAGGTCTGCCTTGTGCATTGCACGAGGACGTTAGGCCGATTGTCACCACTGCATATGTGCAGGACGATGCAATCTTCACGAAGCACTCTAACGCGTGTCTCATTATACCTCCAAACTGCAAATGGCAATCTCTAAACGGTGTGCTCACGCTTTGCAGGAGTGTATAATGAGAAGCAACTGCCAGGCACAGGTTGTCCGCTGCAAAAATAAGAGACTGCTTGCTCATGCGAAACACTGGGTCCTTCTGCACATTGAAATCCGCGAAGCATAGGGTTTTGTGTTTCCACGCATGTTCTACTTTCCTGCGTTTGGTTTTCACCCGCACAAGACAGTTAGCGACGCTCGGCACAGACTGGGCCGCAGTGTTTGAGTAGCTTCGCAATTGTTTGAGGTCGTTCTGTTAAGATGGCTGATATGACACGCATAGCTTATTCGAAAGCTTGCGTGGTCACCAGTGATAACACTGGAATCTTCAATAGCACATGTGTAAGACAACGTTCGTTACAGATTGTCAGATCACCAACGAACACGCCCTGTTGACCGCTGTCAGCGTACGGAGTGAATTAATTGCTTTTGTTTTGTCTTTTCATTTTCCGGGCCGAAGTTCGCCCAAATGAAAAGTTCAGCCTTGAGCCTTAATGCTGCTGGCTTTGTCAGCGTCATGGCCACGAGACATCTGGTGGAGGTGCTTGGTACTTCATGATCAGGAAGCTGACTAAAAGCCGGGAACAAATCCAATAGCATGTAGAGACTGAAACGCTCGCGCAGCTGTGAGCTAGCCGCAGGCTGTAAAGCTTGCAACCTGAACAACCTGAGTGCCAGTTGTTTCGGTTTTCTATTTGTACTTACTATTGTACTCCCTCCCTGTTATGACCCTCAAGCGAGGGTTGACAGTACTATTAAATAAATAAATAAATAAATAAATAAATAAATACGTACTCTCACCCGAGAAACTGAAAACCATGGCGAGGGTGACAGCCTCTGTGTCGCCCATGAAAGTCGTGATGAAGCAATACAGGGAGCCACCGACTTTTCGTGAATCATCGACTGAGGAACGAGAAAGCTAGCAAGAGACGTATGACAAACTTCCCACCTTCTACGACTGAGACTCTGAGGAAAAGCTGTGTCACGAGATTCAAGCCTATTTATACTCTGATGACGCCGCGAGGACTTTCGAGAGCGTACAGTATCTGCCTGCCCCGCCGTGGTGGTCTAGTGGCTAAGGTACTCGGCTGCTGACCCGCAGGTCGCGGGTTCGAATCCCGGCTGCGGCGGCTGCATTTCCGATGGAGGCGGAAATGTTGTAGGCCCGTGTGCTCGGATATGGGTGCACGTTAAGGAACCCCAGGTAGTCTAAATTTCCGGAGCCCTCCACTACGGCGTCTCTCATAATCATATGGTGGTTTTGGGACGTTAAACCCCACAAATCAATCAATCAATCAATCAGTATCTGCCTTGCAAACCTTCGATTTTTTTTTGCGCGCTGTTCCTAAGCACGTTCCCGAGCGTCATCTGCAAATAACGGGTCACAGGTATGCTGTAGACCCATGTGCAGCTTGTCAATGGAAACATCGTGAAGAACACGGATTACATGTATTCATGCACATCCGACCCATATGCCCGAATACATTCAAAACATGCCGACCCAAGTATGCACGAAGAATGGCAGGTTTCTCATGCTGGGTGTAAAACGAAAACACGGTGCTGAATCGGCTAAAAACTCCCCGAAGAGGGTCGCTGCGATCGTTTAGGATGCTGGGACAATCTATAAAGCGCTAAAGATGAGGACGTGGCGATACAACCGCAGCTTCTTGGTTTGCTGTTGTATTTGCCCCGACACTCAAGCGCTAGGAACCACCGACTTGCGTGAGGCGCGATCCGAGCAATCGTGCCAGAGTAGCTGCGAAAACTTGCACCGTCACCGCAACCTCAAGTGGGATCCATCGCTCGTATCTTTCGCTAGGACATACAGCAATGACGGAGCGCTCCTGAGCCAAAAGAGCCCCAGCCGCAAGGTATATTTTACGCTGCTGCAGTGCGTCATTCCTCTCTTCCTCTAGCCCCCGTCAAGATGTCCCAACACAGCGACCACCGCCGCCCTATTCCTTCCCCGCATGAGCGAGCGCTACGCCGCTGAGAACATCAACGTTTGGTGCGCCTCTGATAATTGCCCGCTGTGCTACCACTACGGGAAAGCCGCCCATCACTACCATTGCTGCCAATGCAGCCACTATACCCATTCTGGCGTATGCAGCGTTGAGCCTCTAGTCGGCCAGCTCACTTAGCAGCAGCAGCAGATGAGAGACATGCCACATTTTCTTATGAACCGTTTAATTGTTGTTGCATATATTATTTTAACAATCGTGATGTATAAAACTGAGCAAAATTTTAGCATTAACCGGTTTTCGCTGTCAATATTCCTATATCCGTAGATATTTTCACTTTACATTGCAATGTGTGCACTCCCTTTTCACATATGCGGTTATGTAACTGCGTGGTGTGTGTTCCTTTTTTCCTGATATTTTGAAGGAACAACCCCTTCTAGTTCATCCCGACCAGTGCCTCGTTATAGGTGCTGATTTATATATTATGAGCACTGGTACTGATTCAAGGAAAGGACCCGGGTAAGTGATAAAAATTTTCAGCACGTACTACTGATGAAGCGGACGTACTGTTTTATTCGTATTCTAACAAAGACTTTTTTTATCTGCTGCATCACTACCTTCACATACATACAGGGCATGCAAAATGAAACACGACATCAAAAAAAGAAAAACTTAACAGCTTGTATATTCAATTACAAGGAAGAACTACGACATTTCCGCGGCACTTATGACTACTAAATGCAAGATTAACATTATTATAGGTATAATAGCCAATATTAAGCCAACGTGACTCTAAGAATTGACAAAACATGTGCTTTACAAAACCCTATGTTTACTTGTTTTATTTCGCGGGTACCGTGATTGTTAACCTCGGGAAAGCACGGTATTCCCCTCTGTGGAATTCTCTGCGAAAATGGGGCCGACTCAATATTCACCTTTTCATAATGCATCTAAGGTTGCAGCAGTACAGGTATCGTCTGGTGTGCCGTCTTCGAATGGGCGGCTTCTTTGACCCCATTGTCCATCTTGAGTTGTCGGGCTCAGTTAGGGTTTCAAATGCAACGCGCGACAATGGTATTGTTCAATTGGCACAGCTCAGCCAAGCCGATAAAATAACTGCGATGAACCGCCTCAAGAGCACACGAATGGGCAGACGAAAACGACAGCTGCGACAAAAGTTTTCTGAGACACACTCGTATAAAGTAATAGCGAGTAAAAATGCTGCATCCAACGCAGTTATTCAATGATGACAGGACGACATCTGGACAAAAACAAGCTAGAAATAACGTGAAGGCGGCCATGGCGCGCAGTCATTCTCATTTTTAGAAAGCCTGACCCCTCGAATTCGTTGGAGTGCGTCAGCACGTGGTTATTGGCGCGGCGTCATGCCCTCTCTCAATGAAGAGAGAGGGCGCGTGACTAAGTGAACCTTTGCACCCTCTCCCTTCAATTGTGAGAGGGCGGGGAGCAGCATCAACACCCTCTTGTTGATCAAAAAGCAGTAAAAAAGCCACGCGCTGACACGGGGCAGCACGTGCAGTACGTGTGGTCAATCCTTTACTGACTTGACTCGGGTAGCTTCGGCGCGATAGCTGCTTTAGAAGGTAGCCTCCATGGTCGGAAGTCTAACCCCCGTATTCACAAATGCTCCTCGACTCGACTTTCACCCTTCACTTGACAGAGTTGAGCACTGCGCCGCTGCTCGGCTGAAAATGACGCTGCGCTACTCAAGAATCGCAACAGATGATCGCTAATGTGTAGTCAATTTCCCTGCTTAGAGAAGGCGCTTTCATCGGCCTTCTCAAGTGAATATGAAGCGTTGAGTGAAGGGACGTTCCAGAATACGGCCGTAAGCTTCTTGGCTTGCCACTCAAAACACTCATTGTGCTCTGCACGACGACAAAATGCGATTGCATATCGGTGATAAAAATAGGAGCATGAAGCTATAGACCAAAGATTGCCAAATCAGCTAAACGTCACGCCACAAGACGGCGGAAGCGGATTCGCGAGTTGGGCTAGTTGGTGGATATGAAACGGGGAATGATAAACAATGAATAGCCGTCACGAAATGAGTAAGGAATATTCATAAAGCGAAAATTGTGTCACATCCATAAATCACTCTACTACAAGAAGCGTGCAATTGTTGTTGTTTTTTTTTTTGGGGGGGGGGGGCATCACTAATGCTGTTTTGCAACACATGTGCACAGTGTTGGTGACTTATTGTTTTCTATATATTTTTTGTTTTTCTAAAGTAAGTTTAGTTACGACCTCAGAGCTGTGTCGCTTTCTTTAGCTATACGTATATTTCAACTCAGTTTCGCTGTTAGTTATTCCGCGAAGGCGAAAGCGAGAAGCGAGCGAACTTGAAGCACCTTTTCGTAGCGCCAAACAACAAGGAATCCCGCAGAGATTCCTCATAAAAAAAAAGCTTCTTCATCCCCGAAAAATTCGGCAGATCCCACGTACCTTGGAAATCGCCGTCATGTGAATCATGCAGAGGCAAGGTAACTGTGTTGTAATTTTTTTGACGAGTGACTTGTTATGAAACGACGCTACGTATATGTACAAACGTTGCACACACAGACATATGTTGACAAGTTGCCGATGTTTATATAACCAGTTGTTTGCACTTGCGCAGCGATGCCAACAGGAACATGAGTATTAGTTACACCAGAAGCCATGAGCTGATATGAAGTGCTCGCGGGGATCGTGGCCCGGGACACTGCTATAAATCAACTTCTGCGCATGGCACCTAACTACAATTGACGCTAACCCGACGTGGCAGCTATATCCAAGGAATACTGGTGTAATGTTAAAAAAGTGTATAGTCAGCACTGCAACTACAACCAACCATTCACGAACACATTCATAGAAATTGAGGACATCTGGTCGTGGAACCATCTCTCGGTGGCAGAAACGATGGCCTGCCATAACTGAACGGGAACTGGGTTAAAAAATCATGCCTCTTGAAAAAAAGCTAGATATCAAAAACAACTCCGGGTTAGAACAGGCCCACTGGTACATTTCGGTAAAATTGCAGTATCACACTACAAAGCGTGAGGCTCCCGAGGACAATTGAACACCACCCATAGAAACACATGGGATCTCATTGTTGATGATTGATTGATTTGTGGGGTTTAACGTCCCAAAACCACCATATGATTATGAGACGGCGTAGTGGAGGGCTCCGGAAATTTCGACCACTTGGGTTTCTTTAACGTGCACCCAAATCTGAGCACACGGGCCTACAATATTTCCGCCTCCATCGGAAATGCAGCCGCCGCAGCCGGGATTCGAACCCGCGCCCTGCGGGTCAGCAGCCGAGTACCTTAGCCACTAGACCACCGCGGCGGGGCGGGGGAGATCTCATTGTTAAACGCTGTGGGGAGTGTAGTGCGCTGTTTGTATCGTCGCTGTAACTTCGCCAGACTGGTCAAATAAGTCTTTGCTGTACAAAACCAAGAGTCCTTTTTGAGAACTATAACTTTTTTTGACAGTTATGATTTTTTTTCTCTTATTACGCCTTCATTTATGGCAGGCCACTGCAGTGGCAGACGAGAGATGGAAGTACATGCACATGTCCCCTAGGGAGCCTTCGTGTGCGCGCATCTCCGTTTAGGGTGGCGTCAGCCTTTGAGCCACCACTTGCCGCCGCCCACTAAAAAACAGTGTTGCCAGCACCGGTTTCCATGGCAACAAGTGCCATGTTGGTTGTAGCGGCCAAGTGTTCCTGCTCCGCCGCACTGCAGCAGCTGCATGTTGGCGCGGGTGTGCAAGCTGCGGTATGAGCTGCGTTGGACTACACCATAGACGTAGCTTCCGCTACGACACCGTCCTCGCGCTAAGCGCACCTATAAGAACGTTGAAGTGTAAATGCCAGGGTGCTGCGTTCTGCAATGCGACACCATCTGGAGACTTTGTCGCTTTCCGACTTGCTCTAGCCAACGGAAACGCTGGATTACACAGGTGAAGTGAGACTGCTTGGAGCCGACTACTTCTCTCCGTGTTTGTGAGGTGAGTACCCGCTGTATTGTGAGTTTGTTGATTATATCACCGCATATTTCGTGAAATGGCGGACTTAGCCATGCGACGAAAAGCTATTTGAGCAAAGTAACTACGACAACTTGCACGGTATAAAAAAGCAGGCTTAGTTCGGCTACGCCGGGCTATGCGAGCGAAAGCTGGTTAACTTGAGTATTCTTGTTTATCTTCGAAGTCGAAGCGCAGTTTACCAATCGAATGATAGGACTAATCGAATGTCTGGTGCTGCATGCATTCACTATCTGCGTTTTATCCGTTTCCGAAGCCGTCGCGGCATTCGTCGCGGTAAACATCAGGCCCGTAACCCACAAACGCTCGCGTTCACGTCTTCCTTTCCTTGCAGATCTGCGCGTTCCTGTAATTTCACCCCGGTCGCTGAACAAGGGCATTTGGAAAGGTAGACAGATGGGCCGACGAACCCGTTCTCTGTAGACTCTTGTAGTTTTGCACAGTTGGAACACAATTAAATTTTGTGCGGCTTGCCATGCGTATGGGGTGTTCATTCTTCCCTTCAATGAAACACAGTAAATTTTTTTACACCCTTAAGGGTGTAAACTGGCTTGTCGCCAGAGGAACACCCTATGGGTGTTTTCAGTTACACCCTACTTAGAAGGGTGTTGAACACTTTAACATTTTGCTGAACACCCTTCGTGTAGGGTGTTCAGCTAACACCCTTTAAGAGGGTGTTGAAAGGGTGTGCGACCTTCCAGTAACGCATTATTCAAAGGTCGCAGGTTCGGTTCCTGTCCATGGCAAGTTATCTTTTCACCCACATTTCTTCACATTTACAATACAATTCGGTCTAATAACTTCCCCTATACTTTCCTTGGCAATATTGTCTGTTTGATCTCATTATATATATATATATATATATATATATATATATATATATATATATATATATATATATATATATATATTAATGAGATCTAACAGACAGTAATGCCAAGGAATGTACAGGGGAAGTTATTAGAACCTATAGAATGTAAATAAGAAAAAAGAATAAAGAAAAGTGGATGAAAAAATGTGTGTGTGTGTGCGTGCGTATAAGCAAGCTTACTGAAATGCAACGATATTCCTCAAAGCCTTCTTTGTAAAGCCGACTATAGAAATTTAGACTGCCTTCTATAGTTATACAATTAAATACAAATATTTAGTGTTAAATAGCATAAACATCTGGGGTATATCAATTGGTGGCTCAGTGAGTCGATACAGCAAAGGTGCTTGGTATGCATACGTTTGTGTAGACACACAAACACATTATATTAAAAAAACATTATTACCCGTAACAGTGCACACTTCCCATGCAGGATGCAGACATATACATATTTCAGCAACTTAATTTGCAGTTACACTTGGTATCGCGAAACCATGCGAGTTCAGCCTCACCTAGTTCATTTCAAACTTTCTGATTATACAAAAATAACAGAGCTGCTTTGGCAGACATCGTTTCCACTTATTGATAAATATCTTTTCCCACTTCCTAAAAGTAGACATATATTGGCGTAAGATAAATGTCAAGTACATGTACCACAACACAGCTTTTCTCTCAACTGGAAGCAAACACATTTATTATATTTCATACATACTACAGTTAGAGCATTTTACCGCCAATATTCGAACAGGTAAGGTGAGTGGCTGAAGAAAAATGATTAACAGATCAGCCCGCGCCCCATGAAGCTTCACCACATATTAAAATTGCAAGTTTTATTTTTCAGCATCTTTCTAGGTAATAGAGACAGCATCCATTTCTCAAAAACACACTCTTCATAACAAAATCAAAATGAGAGCCGACAGGTGGAAATGCCTCAGATAGGCTGACCAAAGTTTCGATAGGAGAACCTATCTTCGTCAAAGGTGCCTAGCCTTCTCATCCTTGGCATATTAGTTTCAAAGGGGTTAGTAAAGACGTCATCTCCTGGTGGTGGCATGTGTCCCTGTTCGCAATCGTAGCCTGAAAAAAAAAAAAATAATAAAGCAGAGGAGTGCAGTCCTTGCTTCATTTCAAGTTGGGTGGTAGTGATTCAGAATGTTCTCAGAGGGTGGAGAAAAAAAAAGAAAAAAAAAGAAACACCAAAGTAGGAGCAGTGTGCTGCCAATGGGTGGCCGCTACAGACACGAAAAAAGCAAAGAGCTTGAAAGTTCGAAGCCAGCAGACAGTCCCTGCGTTTGGCCATCACGAAGGGTTGCTGACGATATTGGCCTATGCTGTTCTCCAACATCTATGAATGGGACTCATAAAAAAGAGGTTACAAAAAGGCGCAAGAGAGAAGCAGGTGGCTACTTTTAAATGCCAAGATTTCAAAGGTAAGCGACGCCAGATGTGTTTGGAAGACCACGTGTTTATTGGGGAAGGTCATTGGTTAAAATATGCTTTCACTATCCCCATAGGTGTCCCGCTCAACAGAATTGCCTCAAGAATTTGGCGGCATGTTGGCAGAGAAATAGGCAAGTTCGGAATGCAAAGGGAATAAGCAACTACAAGAGAAACACAAAAGAAAAGAAAAAAATGAAAAAAAAAGGCGGATTGGTGGTAGGCGACACGCTAGCGTTAACAAACGAGGAAAGGAAAAAGAGACGCAGAGAAATTTGTGGCTTGGCAATGACTTAATGGTGCACAGTAGGAGTGTTTTTTGAAGCGACAAAAGAGGAAAGAAAGCTGTGGTTGAAAGGTTTTGGAAAATAAAAACTTCGTAGTTGTGTGTATATAGACACATGTATATCTATAATTAATGTTTTAAAAATTTAGAGTGAATATTATTATTACAATATGTAGGTTAGGAGTGATTCCATGTAATACCAGTTGTGTCTATTTTAAGGTTGAACGTTTCTAGTCCCTAAATATGGCTGCAATTATGCAATGGCTTTCAGCGATTCCAAATTACCACGTGCAACAATGATTCCTGATGGGTGTAGGGACATAAGTTTGTGTATAAATTATGATTTCATGTATTTATTCTCTCGTGATGAACGGCAATTATTTTGTAGAACATAAAGCTTTGCTTTTTAGAAAGTGTGGTCCTGTTGGTAGAAGTGACCGGCTACTACTTTCGGTTAATTGTGCTTTGTGTCTGCACGGTGGCCGTTCAGTCTTACGTGAATTGGCGGCCCACTTTCCCCTATATATTGTTTTCTACAACTGGCACACTCAGAAAAGTATATTAGGTTGTATAAAAGTGCAGGTGAAGCTCTATGTGACCTTGTGAATGTAGTCAGATGCTGTGCTTTTTATGTTGGTAGCTGGCTGTATATATTTGCAGGGTGAGCACTTGGGCCGGCCACAGGGATCAGACGTCCTAGTCTAAGTTTGCATGAACAAGCATGTCTTTAAGTTAGCGTTGCAAATGCCACGTGCCACGCATTCCTATTCCCGCAAAACTTAAAGCAAACACTAGGACGTCTGGTCCCTGTGGCCGGCCCAGATGCTCCACCAGTAAAAATATATAGCTGGCTAACAACTTAAAAACCACAGAATTTGACTACATTCACAAGGTCCCATCGATCTTCATCTGCACTTCGAACAACCTAATATACTGTCTTAAGTGCGCCACCTGCAGACAATATATAGGCAAAACTGGGCAGCCAATTCACGTAAGACTGAACGGCCACTGTGCAGACACAAAACACAATTTACCAAAAGCAGTAGCCAGTCACTTCAACCAACAGGGCCACAATTTCGACCAAGCAAAGCTTTATGTTCTACAAATTTCTGCTCACCATGAGAGAGGAAATACATGGAATGATAATTGATACACAAATGTAAGCCCCTACACCAATCACGAATCAATGTAGCACGACGCCATTCGGAATCGCTGAAAGTCATAGCATAATTACGACAGCATTTAGAAATTAGAAAGGTTCAACCTTCAAATAGACATAACCGGTATTACATGGAATTGCTCCTAGATTACAAGTTGTACTATTGATGTTCTCTCAAAAATTTTTTAAATTATAAATATAGATATACATGTGTCTATATACACACAACTACGAAGTTTTTATTTGCCAGAACTTTTCAACTACAGCTTTCTTTCTTCTTTTGTCGCTTCAAAAAAAACTAGTACCGTGCACCATTAAGTAATTGCCAAGCCACAAATTTCTCTGCGTCTTTTTTCCTTTCCTCGTCTGTTAACGCTAGCGTGTCATCTACCTCCAACCCGCCTTTTTAAATTTTTTCCTTTCTTTCTGCGTTTCTCTCGTTAATGCTTATTTCCTTTGCATTCTGAATTTCTCTCTTTCTCTGCCAACATGCCGCCAAATTCTTGAGGCAATTCTGTTGAGCGGGCCACTTACGGGGATAGTGAAAGCATATTTTAACCAATGACTTTCCCTATTAAACACATTCTCTTCCGAATACATCTGGTGTCGCTTACCTTTGAAATCTTAGCATTTAAAGGTAGCTGCCTGCTTCTCTCTCGCGTCTTTTCGTAACCGCTTTCTTACGAGTCCCATTCATAGATGTTCGAGAACAGCATAGGCCTTTATCGTTGGCAACCCTTTGTGATGGCCTAACGCGGGGACCCCGTCTGCTGGCTTCGAACTTTCAAGCTCTTTGCTTTTTTCGCGTCTGTAGCGGCAGCACACCGCTCCTACTTTGCGTGTTTCCTCTTTTTTGCTTCCATTTTTTTCTCTACCCTCCAAGAACATTGTGAATTGCTACCAGTCAACTTGAAATTAAGTGAGGGCTGCACTTGTTTGCTTTCTAGTTTTTTTTTTCTTTTCCGGGGGCAATTGCCAACAAAGACACGCACCACCACCAGGAGATGACGTCCCTACTAACCCCCTTAAAGCTAACATGCCAAGGATGAGAAGAAAAGGCACTTTTGACGAACATAAGTCCTCCTATCGAAACATCAGCCAGCCTATCTGAGGAACTTCCACTGTTCACCCAGACTATCCCACTCTTCACAACAGTTTTTTCTGATCCTAAGGCAGTTTTCAAGGCATTCGAAACACTATGGGCTGTTTATATAAGCTCTGCACACACAATTTAGCCATCTGATGTACAATGTGCAAAGTATATTAGAGTGACTTGTTGGGCTTTACACTCTTACAGAGTATAAAAGAAGGAAAATCCGTAAGTTCATATCTAACTCAGAATACATGCAACAATCATTACTTCTTGCAAAAGATAAGGAATGTAATAAGCACCAGCACACAATTCGCAGAGCTGCTCAGAAATGCATCTTGATAAAATAGTTAAATATTGCAGTAAATTATGAATGCAAAAACGCAACACCAGTGCACTAGTAGAGATGCCTGGTTGGCACCAAACTGCTGTACTTAAGATGCATCATGGAAGCAAGACCACAGCCCACAACTAATATACGCTTCAAGTAATCCTTGACTGCTAAACTGAAGGCCACAAAATCAAACCATGGCTGTGGTGGCTGCAATTTCGATTAAGGAGGAAATGCATGACACCTGTCTGCTTAGACATGGATGCATTTAAAGAACCCCAGGTGGTCAAAATATCTGAAACCCTCTACTCCAGTGTCCCTGATAAGTATATCGTGGTTTTAACACGTTAACCTCGGTAAATATTATTCTCATCCCACTTGACATGAAATAAAGCAAGCAGATATTACTATGTAGTTGAAAAAATTCACCATTCAACCCCCCGATCCAAGGACTCACGTTACAATATTCTAGTATGCCTTCTATCAGTTATCATTAACAATGTTAAACATGAGTATGTATCACTGTAATATATCCGACATGGTTTGGTATTGGCAAAGTTAGGTACGATGAAGTATGACGGTGGGAAAACACTTGATTGTACTTATGAATTGAACTTCCCAAAGGCAATGAAATAACTACAGTGACAAAAATATATTAAAATAGAATATTCAGTGAAGGTTACACTGAAGATAAAATCATTAATGTGCACTTTTTATCACAACACAAAAAGTGTTTTTAAATGGCCGATTGCACATAAGGCATCAATTAACATCACATGCAAGTCTGGCGAGCAACACACTCAGTAGATCTTGGAAAAAAACAAAATATCCAATAAAGAGCTCAGTAAGCAGCCCTGACACATTCTTAAATGCACTGCCTAGTTACATTGAATTTTAGCCTTAAGAACAGAAAAACACCTTGGCAGATTGTGTCCAGGGGGACACAAAGTAATAAAATAATGCTGTCATCTGGCCTATCAACCAAAAATATTGAAATTTTAGTAACGCAAATAAGCAGGTATGTTTGCATTAAAAAGTTGGAGGCAGTCGTGTTTCTACACAGTCCCACTTGGAAAACTTTTTTGATTATGTTTATGCTCCTAGATATCCCGTTTGAAAGTTTAATTTTGCTTTTCATGATTACGCATGCAAGGCAGTGAGGTTCAGCAAAATATCACTCCATAGCGGAACGAGCAGTCGGTTCTTGCTATCGCCAGCGAATAGCAAGAGTAACCATTTTAATGTTTGCCCATGCCTTCCACCGACGGTCAGATTAAATGCATAAAATCAGAGTCTGTGCTAGTGCTCACTGTCCTGTACACATAATAATGCAAGCCGTAACTAAATTTCTAGCAGGATATCTGAGCACAGGCATGCTAGAATTCTTACAAGTGATAATATGTAGAAATGTGACTGGCTCAAATATTTAACACATACATGATCTCCTGCTGTGGTCACTATTAAGTTGATTAATAAAACTTAATGGCACCGCTGACAGCGATAATTATTGTCTCACATTACATCCTCCTGGATACATAGCTATCAGCAGAGGTGGCTTTACATACATAACTTACAGTGCTGACTTCTCTTTTAAGGAAAAACAAAAGGGTTAACATTGAACACCCTGAACCTTTGTGCTCCTTGAATACAGCTACCAGGTGGCTTTCTGCAGCTCGCTTTTCAGAAGAAACAGAAGCCATGCGCCACTGATGTGCACCAGCAGTCAAATTTTCCACGAGCCAGCCTTGATGATGGGCTAGTCCAGACGTCTCCCACACTGTCTTCCTACGACGAGCATGTATAGACTGCGAGAGAAACAAAAAACAATTTACTGATGTGTCTGTTAGCGAAGCAGAATTTGAAACTCAATTTAGAATGATCTGGAACGTTGTGTTTTAAAAGAGTAGGATGTACGAAAACTAGACATGCTACAACAAAAACATCCTTAATGTTTCTGGCGAACATAGCTGCAACCTTACGAAAGAATATGCATTTTTCACATGACAGATGTGTCTCAAAACATACTTGAATAGCGCTCTGGCATAGTGCGTATAGATGCCAATTCATTAATAGGGCAGCGCGTTCATGACCGTATGCGCTTTGATCAAGTATCCATTGGAGGTAACACATAAAGTTATATTACGAATTTTAGTTTGAACACAACTAATGTAACTTTCTTTCGGCTGCCTACATTAGGACGATTATGCCGATAACATATAAAATCGGTTTCACTAAATTACTATTGTCAACTGCTAAATTATGGCTGTTAATTCAATGATTCCAGGTGGCTAAAAAGGCAGTGCCCCTCACTCATCCCTAACATACCCCTCATTACAGGCTGTCTAATAAATAATGGGAAAGAATGTGGAAATGCTAATACAACGCACCCATCTTGAGCTAAATACCATCCCAATAAAGCATGCAAGCTTCTGCAACGATCTCTAGTAACAAGAATACTGGAAGGCATGGGTCACGATTTAGCAATAAACAATAAACGTTTGACGAGACTGATTTCTGAAGTTGTGTAATTGCGTCAATGCCAACAGCTTGGAAACATGCAGTCTATATTCACGATTGTCAGATGAACATACTGTCCAATTTTCCATTTTCACAGCAACACGTGCATGCCTTATGTATGCATACTATGATGTATAACATTATTGCAAGTTTTGAGCGTTAAATGATATATTCGTTTCTCCAAACACCACAGATCCCTTCTATAAGTGTAGCGCATGCCTATAGAATTTACTGAAGCTTGTCATCTGATGTGAAGACAAAACAACATGCTGACCCTAATTGAAAGCATGACGTTTTGCCCCCCCCCCACACACACACACACACACAAAAGCCCTATTCACAAGTGACAAAGACTGTGCTTTTTTTCGTGGCCAGTGTGTGGTTTTTTCAATGTTTTCATGTGTGTTTCTGACCAGATCGGCATAAGCTTGTAATCTGTTATTAAATGCCATTGGAGGTGATGGTCTAAACTGTTCTTACTGTTCGTACAAGTAAAATTGCTTAGCCCCGCCGCGGTGGTCTAGTGGCTAAGGTACTCGGCTGCTAACCCGCAGGTCGCGGGTTCGAATCCCGGCTGCGGCGGCTGCGTTTCCGATGGAGGCGGAAATGTTGTAGGCCCGTGTGCTCAGATTTGGGTGCACGTTAAAGAACCCCAGGTGGTCGAAATTTCCGGAGCCCTCCACTACGGCGTCTCTCATAATCATATGGTGGTTTTGGGACGTTAAGCCCCACATATCAATCAGTAAAATTGCTTAGCAAAGTTTGAACACAAAGTTTGGGCGAGGCACATACAATATTTAATAAACCACCACAAAATAATGAAATCTAAGCATGGCGAAAACAAGCTGAATAAAATAAAATGTGCTCTACCGCATGAACTACTGATCGAATTAGGGCTCGCACAGTTAAGCTACAGTTATTCGGCCCCAATAAGCCATGAAAATTTTGTTCGGAAATACAGTTCAAGTTTAACGAACGGCTCAAAATTCATGGGTTTCGAACGCATCAGACAACCTATGTTGCGAATGTATAACGTAAGCTCCGATTTGACTAAACGGGCTGCATAAACACCTAAGCGTACATACGTGCAAGCCTTGCGAGCCGTACCTAAGACGAGGCAGCATGCTGCACGCGAACTCGAATAACACGGTAGTTCAAAGATGCGTGCCGGCGTGGATGCATACACCGGCATACGTACGGCTACCCGCAGCAATTTCTGATAGCAGTTTAAAAAAAGGGCGTACAACATATGAAACTTTTCAAACTGCTTTGGACGTACAACATATGAACCCGTTGACTCCTGTAGCACACAATATGAACAGGCATGCAAAAAAAAAAAAAAAAATCCTCAAGTTAGGAGATCCAAACATACGTGCCCTAGGCGTAATCAACGCTTACAGCTAACAAACGCCGTCTTCGCCCAACAATTATTTAACCAAAATATTGGTCCATCGCGAGCAGGGCTCCCTGCCAACACCACTGCCGACAGAGGCGAGCGCCGTCACAACTCGCACAAACCTGCCGCCAAATTCCCACTGCGCACGCACGCGCCATGTGCTTCACACACCGAAGCATGCTTGAATCGAAAGAAAAAGCTCGCCCACGCTTGACTTCCCCCCAAAACGCCTTCATCCTGATGAAACGACACACACAAACAGGTTCGCTACGTTAAAAAACTTCACTTATCGCCCACATGTAACGAAAAAACGTAGCGTGGCGTCGTTATCACGCTCTTCTCGGTGTTGACAAAGCGCCGACAGCAGGAATGTGGTACGTACCTGGGGAGTGTTCCAAAATGCGACGCCACACGTCCTCGCTTGAGTAGAGTTCATCTTCGTAATAGGCAGCACCGGTAGAACACAAAACACGAACGCAGCGCGCAAGCACACCTCAAAAAAACGAGAAAAAACGATGCAGAACCGACAAGCTGCAGGCCCGACCAGCACGCCCAAACATGTATTACAGCTCCGGTTACAGCTCCGCAGACGTACAATGGTGCAATAAAATGCTTTAATAAAGCGTTTAGTATGAAAAGTGAACGGAAATATGTATAACATAAAAACGAAAGAGGCAAAATAATTTTATCTTCACAAAAAAACAAAGTTGACGTATGACTTTAGCGCGCGCGCGCGAAGTTTAAAACGCTTGCAGGTACAATGCATTTTTAACAAATGAACAACAGCGGTAATAATCACCTAAAACACTCATGTTCTTGAATTCGAAATGTACTAATGTTGACGCACACATTTACACACAAAATTTTATTGCAATGATTGATGGTGCCTATGCATAGGCGTGCCCACCACGGGGGAAGGGGGGCGGGGGCGGCCCTTGGTCACTTAGGGGGCAATGTAAATCCCTATAGGTACATAGAGAAATAGAGAGGTGGCACTGTAACTCGACGTAAGTTTTTTTACTCGACGGGGGTTGCAGTGCCCCCTGCTGATCACCTCATACACCCCCCCCCCCCCCCCGATGGGATGTCAAACAGAGTAGATAGCAAATACAAATTTTACAACGTGGGTCGCAGTGTCCCACAACATACATACATATATATATATATATATATATATATATATATATATATATATATATATATATATATATATATATATATATATATATATATATATATATATATATATATATAGTTAGATAGATAGATATATGTGTGTGTGTGTGTGTGCGGGGGCGAGAGGCGTGTCTCTCCCTCCTCTCGTACCCTTCTCCCCTTCGCTTCGCAAAGGCGCTGCGTGCACTGACCGCGCCATTCTCTGACCTTTATTTCTTCACCTAAAGAACCACTTCCCGTGCTCCCGCATTGTTGCAGAAGGTAGTGCATTGTTTTCTTTTTCGACCAAGCACGTCTCGTCTTCGATAATCTTGTGAAAACAACTTGCACTCGAACGGCTTTTGACCGAGCAAGGGTTTTTTGTAATAAATTCAAGCTTTTTTTCTAAATTGCTTCTACACATGAATATGTGCTGTCCGTAGATCGTGACAGTAGCCCATTAATTTATTCACATATAATGTGGACAATATAAAGCGGCAAAGCATGTCGAATCATACAGTGCGAGGAGAAGTTAGTCTCTTTTACATTTTCTCAATTATTCTTAGTGTTCTGTAAAATTTGTCAATGCCTCAATCAATTCCTTGATTTTTTTCATCCCTACGACATTGTTATCTTAGGAAAGGCATGCATTCTTTGCGCTATGCGTGGTATTTTATTTGCAAGCATGGATGCAGCTCGATTCTTGCACGTGCACTCCAGCGCCGGTGGTCTGGTGCTTATGGTGCTGAACTGTTGACCCGCAAGTCGCAGGATCGAATCCCGGCAGTTCACGGCGGCCACATTTTTAATGGACGAGAAAGAGTGCGAGACCTGTGTAGTTAGACTTAGGTGCACCTTAAGTAACCCCAGGTGGTTCAAATTTTCGGAGCCATTCGGTACAGCGTCTCTAATGATTATATGACAACTTTGGGACGTTACACGGAACAATTTTTATTCCAACAATTATATATATATATATAGGTGTACACCCTTCTGTTCTTCAACACCCTCACGAACGGCATAATAACACCCTTTTGCCAGTTACACCCTTCACTGAGGGTGTACCAGCAAAGAAAAGGGTGTTACATTTAATCAAAAAGGGTGTAAATCTGCAAAACACCCTTTTTACACCCATAAGGGTGTGAAAAATTTTACTGTGAACGCACAACTAAACTGAAACTCGCTCAATAACTGCGAAAAGAATTTCGCTTTAATATTATAGAGTGCGACAGATTTACTGTTCGTGTCCGTCCGTCCTTCTGTCTGCCTGTCGGTTTTGAACGGTGCAGTATATGTGTACTAAGCAAGTCAGTTGTTGGCCCATAGCTCAAATGTGCCCTATGAACTGCATCGCTATATTTGTCGTCCTTTTGTTCCATAACCAGCCACGCAGATAATTTGATATCATGAACTCAGTTTTTAGTTAGTGCTTGTAGAGAAAATGTGTATGGACTTCATATCGGCGCCGTGTATGACTTTTTGCCTTATTGCTTTATTCTAGGCCCACTGCGAGGACTCAAGCTTCCGGCAAAGGAGGCAGGACAGTTTGAAGAAATTAAGGCCAGATGCTGTTTGGATGATGTTTGCAATAAAATCTGATCTAGAAAAACCTGGTTTGTTCTTTCTTGCTCCCCATTTGCTTTTCTTCTAGTCTAATATACAGGCTTGTGGGGGGGGGGAGTTGGTGTAATATGATTGAGTGCCCTACTATTTTCTTGCAATGCTTACAGCTTGTAAGGTTTTTTAAGCAGTTAATTCATTGTACAGATTCCTTCGCAGGAACTAAACTTGCTGCAGAAAATTATATTACGGACCGAAGCAATATTTAGGGTGTGAGAAACACGCTAGTGAAATTATGCGGTTTACAGAGAGCATTGCGAGCTACCCGGTTGTTTGATCTGCTTTCCCTGTCGTTATGGGTACCGTCATATGAACAGCATGGTTTCGAGCCTTACACTAGAATACCTTTGAGGTATCTGCAGTGATAAGGTAAATTTGCTTCAGGCATGCCGCGCAGACATTGAAGTCCGTTCACAGTGACATCGAGGTTCTTCCCTCGCAAATATAGGCTCCCTAAATATCCTCACTCCGCCAATGCGGTGGGTCTACCAGGTTGGAAAAACGAATCGTTTTAACAGTTTTTTATACAAACTCGAGTCACGAACAAGTTTTTACTGTTGTACAAAACGGCGGCTAACTTCAGAAAACAACCCTTCAGCTTTCAGAACTTGCTGTATAAAAAGAACCACCCCCTTCTCGTTGAAACCCACGCTGCCTTCGATGTAAATGAGCGACCACTAAGAACGAAGATGGCGGCCCGTTAAGTATGACGGCAGTTTTAGCCAGTTGTAAGCCAGCATGATCGATGTTGTCACCACCCTCAAACACGGAGACGCGCACACGTGAAGGCTTTTTTATGTCCCCGAATCCTAGTCATGTTGGGGTCTATTAGAAAAGTAGTACCGAGACCTGGCGTGGCTCTGTGGTAGAATGCTTGATTACCTCGCAGATTGCTGAGGTTCGATTTCCTATTTCAGCTTGACATTTGTTCTTTGGATTCGTCCAGTCAACGCTGCCGATGTCAGGTTTTTCGTAAGGCTCACGCGCTAATATTACCCATTTGTGTTCTCATCATTCCAGGATAGATACTAAGTGTAAAATCACCTGCGGCACTTACTGACATACCGTTGGCACATATACCCGCCCGCGGGATTGTCGCAATCTTCATTCCTCGACCACCACGTCATACCCATCAATTCATCTTACCCTCCCATACAAACTTTTACATCGAAAGCTGTTATGAGATCACTTTTCGGGTCACGCGCAGTTGTCCAATGCCGCCGCCGCCGATGTCAGTAACCACATCGCGCGAAATTAGAAAAAGAACCTTGCACCAATGGCACAGTCAGGCTCGAGTCCGGGTCTGCTGGGTGCCCGCCCAGTATTCTACCACTGAGCTACACCGGTGCTTGTGACTTGCCAAGCTTGCGTCAGGCAGGCTTGATGTCGGGAAAGCAATCGCGTTAATACGACTTATAAAGTGTTTTACAACAGCGAAATAACCACCAGTCATCGCACAATGCGAATGGCATAATGAGTGGTCCGTCCAATACTCCAAACCATCACAAAAGCTTGTTCTTGTTCCCCTATTAACTGTGGCGCATACCGACTTCAGCCATGATTCCTCATCGTCGGCAGCCACTGCATGAAAAATTGGCACAAAATTCCTTGAAACTCTTTAGCGGATACCACGCTTCTCAGTAGAATGACGAAAAATAGCATAGCGAATGCCAGCCTACTACCCAAAAGTTTATTATTAATACCCTAGTGGGTACCAAGCAAGTGTGCTTGCAGCAGTTACCCAATGAGTGTTTTGAAGAGGCTCTAAGATGCCGCTCTTCTAGCTTTCACTGTGACTGTGCTGCACCTATGCCACGCAGGCCTGGCGTTTTTTATCAAGCCCAGTTAAGGAAGTGATCATAAGAGCACCTATACGTAATCGGCTAGATAAATTGATTGATTTACCCGTAGATACACGCTAAAAGTGATTGCAGTAAGCAAAAAAAAGCTTGAGAATTGCAACTTGAGTGAGTTTGTAAGGATTCATCTCGATTTTAGGAGTGTACTGGGAAACAGGGACTATAGAAGAAAAGTAAGGGCACAGCGCCTGTAAAGTGCCCTAACTTTCCACCTAGTCCCCGTTTTCCAGTGCGCTGTTAAAATCACGATATGCTTCGCATTTAAAATTTGGCCTATTCCTGTAATCGAACTCAGGCCATGCCGTACAGGTTGCGAGGATTCGGTGTCTATGCACTTCGAGTTGTCAATTAATTCCCCCTTGCGTCCAGCCGATTCCTATTGTTTTCTTGTTGGTAGAACGGGCCGCGAAGGCGTTGATCCCGTATTTGATCCCCACACTAGGAAGAATTTCTTCGGCAGCTAAAAAGGTTTCCTTCCGTGGAATAGTGTTGATTCCCTTGTAGCTTTTTTGCCACAAGCGAGCTGTCGTCGATTTTTTAAATGATTTCTTAGCGACTATCTATCTATCTATCTATCTATCTATCTATCTATCTATCTATCTATCTATCTATCTATCTATCTATCTATCTATCTATCTATCTATCTATCTATCTATCTATCTATCTATTTATCTATCTATCTATCTATCTATCTATCTATCTATCTATCTATCTATCTATCTATCTATCTATCTATCTATCTATCTATCTATCTATCTATCTATCTATCTATCTATCTATCTATCTAGCCACCTACGGCTTCTAGCTCTGCTGGCCATTTCGATAATGGTATTGATATTAAACTTGGTATGGCATAACATGACTGTATGAAGAACATATTTCACTAGTCATAACAAGAAAATCCTGACATGTATGTCATGAATGTCATGATTTACATTGAATGGTCCTGCAGCTCTTGCGGTGGTTTCGTTCACATGGCATGTTGCAAAACTGGTATGGTATGGCATGACTGCATGGCGAACACAAGCGACAGACCCTAACATGAAAATCATGACATGCATGTCATGTAACAGGATGACTGCATGCCACGCTCATGATGCGTTTGCGGTCGTTTCGCTAGCGTCACATTTTCGAAATTCGGTATTACAGTACGTGAATGAATGACGGAGATATGATACTGGTGCAAACATGATAAACATGAGATGCGTGTTATGTAACAACATGACTACATGCTACGCTCATGACGCACTCGCGGCCGTTTCGCTAGCACCCCATGTACCGAACTCGGTATTACGTCACCGAGCGGATGACATAGGTAAATGACACCTAAACATGATAATCACGACATGCGTGTCATGTAACAACATACCTACGTTCAACACTGATGATGCGCTCTTGGCCGTTTCGCTAGTTTCATATATGCCAAATTTAGTATTACGTAACACCAACTCATGACGAAGGTATGTGAGTGGTGTAAACATGATAATCAAGAGATGTGTGTCATGTGAGAACATGACTACCTGCCACAGTGAAGGCGTGACGCGGAGCGTGTGCTCGCCAGCGTTGCCCCGCCTGGCGCTGGTCCTGCCATATACTCGCAGGCGTGCGCCGCGCTGCGTTGCTTTGACGCATCCACTGCAGTTTCATCGCATCCAGCGTCTCTTCGTCACGAAATGAGGGAGACGCTGTGTTATCTAGATAACGCATGGGCGCGAAATGCAGCATGTCACATTTCGCGCTCGTTGCCGCCGGGCCGCGCCGACGGACGCTCACGTTTTGCAATGTAGCGTGCGCGCGCAACAACGCTTCATTGCAGTATATTGGGCCCTTCATGAAGTGCTCGCGGCCGTTTTGCTAGCTCCACATATACCAAGTTTGTTGTTAGGTGACGTGACTGGATGACTAAATGTATGACTGGTGTAAACATGGTAATCCTGACACGCATGCCATGTAAGAACATGACAACATACCACGCTCATAGCGTGCTTGCGGCCGTTTCGCTAGCTCCACATATAGACAAACTGCACCAGACTTACGTCACGAAAATGTGGTCGCGCTGTCTTGGTAGGCAAAAGACGCTCTGCCTACCGCAGTTTTCTGCTGGGTTTTCAATGGTGCCTGCGGTATTCGCAACTTTCACAGATGGTGGCGTCGCCATGCGGCATCCGCCGTAACTGTCGTTTGGGGGATGCCCACGCAGCCAACCCATGCCATCGTTCAGTCGGCTTCACATTGGCGGTTCGCTGGTGTTTTATATTTTGTCATTGGCACTTTCTACTGCGGTTATTGCGAAGTCCGATAGTTACTGCAAGTCGTAGTAGCAACGATTTATTCTTTATTGCTTGTTTGCTGAGCTACAAGAATCACGAAATATGTTGGATGCCACTGTGCAGACGCCGTAAAGTCAAGGGCGAAGTTTCCTGCTTTGCACGGGCACGGCCGCTCGTTCTTCTTCAGCCGTGGCACGAGCAGCGTTCGCAAAGTTGTACACCGCAGCAGACGATGTGCCCGGCGTTCGAAACTTCTTTTCTTCAATATACGCCGCACACGCGTTTCTCAACACGCAGTATGCAATGTATTACATGCTAGAGTCAATGACCTTCTCAGCAAAGCCTTGACAACACGGTGGCTGCAGCCGAAAACACTACACAGGTCGAATTAACGGGCACACCGGTGGCGGCTGCCGCCGCACCGGATGCACGATGCCCCAAACGACAGCCATGTTGGTCTTGCACCAGCACCCCCTGTAGGTGGTGAGAGTTGCGAATGCCGACGAACTGTGTCGCGGTTGCATGTGAGTTGCGTCTCACAATTTAGTTTTGTTTGTTGGCGCATGTTGCAGCCCTCAGCGCTTATGGCTTTCACAACGCTTATGGCGTCTCACAACGTCGTTTTGTTGGCGCACATCACAGCCCTCAGCGCTTATGGCGGAAGTTATGTGCGGAAGTGGCTATAATTTTACCTATGCTGTCGACATCGGCCTACCTGTGTTTACAAACATGGAGTGGGTCTATACTAAGTTTGGTATCACGTGACGTGAATAGATGACGAAGGTAAACGACACATCCAAACATGATAATCATGACATGGAAGTCATGTACGGCATCATTTACCTCCACCTCGTAACTTTGCGCTGATTTGAAAGTGACATATAAACATTTCTCATTCGTGCTTCACATACCATTAATTCCCACTGTACGTGGGATCTGCCAATTTCTTGCATGCAGCCTACTAGGTGCTACTGACCCACTCCAGCCGTTTTGTATTGAAGCCAAATACTACCTGGTTTCATGTAGTACATGAAAAGGGCGATTATGGACGTATATGAGAACCGTTCTCTATGTAAATGCAGTTCCTGCGCCTACTGTAGGTGCAGTCGATATGGTACAAAACTAAGCGAAATTGTCTGTCCCATTGACCACCAAACAAAATTGCAACCATCAAGGGCATAAGCTTTATTCGTCGGAGCCAAATAATGAGGCTGATCGGCTAATCCTAACAAGTTTTTTGGGATGATACAGTAACATGCCATGTCGAATGGGCCGGTGTAAAAGTTTAACGGGACCATATAGAGAATGTTTAAACATATCTATGGGGGAAAACTTCGATCGAAGAATAGATATCTGGCAGCACTGGTTTTCTTAGAAAGGGGCGGTGAACAAGTGGTTGCGAAGTTATGCTTGTGGTAGAAATAAAAACAACAGCATTGCTGTAGGTGCCTGTATTGCAAAAAATGAAAGTGAGGAAAATTTATAAGGGAATTTCCTCCCTTGTATATTCAAATATTTTCTAAAGGCGTACTCAACCAGTCGGCGGGTGGAGCCGCCGACTGGGTGAGGTGGGCTTAGGACTTCGTTAAACTAGTTCCTCTGGTGTTCAAATAATGTTCTTTGTATATTTGCATGTAGGCGTGCTATGTATCCGGGGCCCGCAATCTATGGTTCTCTGCAGCAATCATCCAACGCGCATTAACTTCTACAACTTGGTCGACTCGTCTTCAAATAAAATGCGTTTTCTGCACTTTTTAAGATAGTAAAAAATATAGGAAAATACCAAGTGCGTTTTTCAGATGTATTCTCTACCGGAAAGCCAAACTAGCAATGACTAAGGAAAAAGAGTTACAAGTGCGTTTCACGCCACTTGTGAGTCGATATGTTGCTCACGATCTTACAAACAGCACTCTAAATGCGGGAAAATGCCAGAACCCTGTCACTTTTGATGATCTTAAGTTATCGCTCCTGAAGACTTTGGAAATTTACGAATTCACAGTGGTGAGTGCCTCAATCGATGAGTTTTTCACATTGCAATAATGACACATGTACATTGGGCACATCCACCCGCACGTTCATTCTCACAGACATATTTTCATAATTGCTTGTTTCTGTCATCCACATTGAAAGTACTAAGTCGGAATACAACTTAGATTGGAAAGCAGTGACGTAGACGTGAAAAAAAAAACTTTGAACCATCTCCGCGAAGAGAACCCTGGTGGAGTGCTAAGCAGCAGTGGTGCGCACGGCCTTGACCCGGTTGAAACGGGTGTCGACGCGGGTGCTGGAAGAACGGTTTGAAGTGAAATTCCATGTAGCATTTACTCGAGTAAACGTTTCTTTGAAACGCAAAGACGCGGGAGGCAAGACGCGTTGAAGACGCTTGTGCACGGCTTCCTTGGCTCGCATTTCGTCGGTGTTACCCGCGTGCTGTCTTTATTCTCGAACGCGATCGGTGTTCTTGGCTCGCACCTCGTCGGTGTCACTGGTTTTACACTGCCCACGCATGCGTTCGGCTTCCCTGGCTCACGCCTCGTCGGTGTTTACGCCGCCATTCGCGAACGCGATCGGCTTCACTAACCCTCGCAATACCGGCTTCAGCCGGGGAAGGCACGCGCACACAAGCGGGAACCATACCGCGATGACGTCCCGCCCATCAGCGTGATAGCGCGGCAAGGAGTGGGGTGCTGTCCACACTGCCGGTGCCCTGAAATTCTCGAGGCACGCGCAGCGCACGCACCAGCTAGCTCGTTGTTTTTCGCCGACAGATGGAGAGAGGTGGCGACCACGAGATGACGCCCACGTGAGGTGTGGGCTCGAGCATTCCGAACGATGGAGAGGGTGTAGCGAGAGAGCTGACACGGTGCGAGCACGCAGCTGGAGAAGGAGAGAGACATCAACATGCACTGCTAGGAGGGCGTGACCTACTTGGCACCACTCCAACACCTGCGGCGAGGAGAGCGGTGCGGGCAGAGGGACAGCATTACAAAGGCTAGTCATAAAGCTGCTTCGCATCTAAAAGAAAAGACACCACAAAGAAGGAAACAGTGGAAAACGCATGGATTCGCTTTAACGACCGTAGGCACAAACACACAGCCACAGTGAGAGTACCTTGGAGGGCCTTGTGACTGATCGTGACGTGGCTTTGATGGGAACAGCAAGTACCTGCAGAAAATAGATGTGTGCAATCAAATCTGTGCACATTCCATGAAGTAAGAAAGCATGCTTAAACAGTAACATCAATGATTTTAATGTCCATAATTTTAACTGACTGTTTAATATGCGTTTGCTTTGGCACTTAGAGATTTGTGCCATACAAGATTCCCCTGATGCGTCAATTACAATGCACTGTCTACAGACGTGTCAAATTTCACATACCAGGAGGGGTAGCCGGTAGGTGGCACCCCGGGCCCGTGCCACCCATTCCTCGAAATTCTTTCAGCCATGGCATATTGTTACGAAGTGCGCCTCCGACGACGTTACGAAGGGCGCCTCGAAATCTCACCACTGCAACCACTGTTTCGAAAGACGGTGACGCCAACACAGTCCCGAAGGCGCCACTGCTTCGAATTCCACCGGGAAGGTCACCAGCCATTTGGTAGCGTAGGTTTCTCAGCTCGCGACTGCTTCTGCGCAGAGCTGATAGACGAGCGGACGAGACGACGGTGAGTTAAACAAGGTTTATGTACAGCATATATACAGAGGCATTACAAATTCGGCACTGGGGCTGACAGAGACGCGAAGAGCCGAGCTCTTCTCTCTAACACATAGCTCTACTCTCAAATGGGTCTGCTAACACGTAGCTCAACTCTCTATCACATAGCTCTCTTCTCTGACACACAGCTCAACTGCGACACACATGTCTGCTCTCAAAGAGGACTGCTCTGACACACATGTCTGCTCTCCAACAGGTCTGCTGCTCGCGACACGCCACAGGGCTTCTTTTATATGCACCGGGTGGATTCTTTGAATAACAAAATGTCCAACCAGAAGCGCCGCTGGTCATGAGGTCAGACTCCTCCAATGGGGTCGCCGCTGGGCCGCGTCATTCTTTCTCATCGAATCTGGAGAGGCTGCGCTGCAGGTGGCTGCACCCAAGGGCGAGTGACATCGCCAGGCATTGCGGCAGACCCGCCAGACAGGAAGACGCCGGTTGTTTACTCGACGGGCTCGCGCGCTGAGGTGACTCACTGCACGTGCGTAGCAGAAAGGCGCCGTCGCGTGATGACGCCGTTAAGTTGTTTATCGTGTCAGGCGGGCTCGCGTGCTGGCCTTGACACAGATTTCCTTTTTCCGAGGCATGGACGTTCGCTGCGGACTCGCAGGCATAACAATATAGAGCGAAAAATGACCGTTTTGAGGGGGTGCCCTCCACAAAAATTCTCTAGCCTTTCACATACCGCGATTCCCAAGGCACTCGATATTACATTCTGTCTGAAATAATAAAATGGTATGCTCTTTTGTGTGACTTTTTTCAACTAATTGTAATTAGCATAAAATTAAATCTATTTCTGTAGTCAGTCATGTTACATTTTGGTATAAAGAGGGAAAATCACAAGCTCAAAACTTGTTTGCGAATATAGTTTTTCGTTCCCTTCACATCGAGAGAGAAGCAAACCCTTTTTACAACGGTTGTGGAAAGCGGAACGTCGAATGACCAGTCAAACATCGTATTGAGGTGGGGGGGATTAAGAGTTTTAGTGTTGTCATATCAATATTGAGGCAAAATAGTATTTTTATGTACGTTATTTTGTTTTTTGTGCAACTAAAGTGTTGTCGACAACACTTAAAAGGTGAAAGGTAATGATGCCAATTTCTATCCTTTCATCTTTCGCTCCTGTGAAAACCTAACTGATGCAGCAGCAAGGGTGTTCATCTTGTTCAATGTCGTAACCATATGACAATGTCTTATAGGCACACAACATGTCGACTACTGGCATTTGTTACCGCATCTCTTATTGGCTTTGAAAATGCTGGTTCAAACACTGCCGAAATGGCGAAGATGGAGAGACAGGGTTTGTACAGGTCTCCAAAGCGAAAATTCAAGGACTTTCCAGAACATGTCACAAGTTTGTCAAGGACTAAAAGCGGCAGGCAATGTTGAAATTTCCTTACTTTAAAATATGAAAATTGATTCATTTTTATCGCACTTATGTAGTACATGCATATTGCAATTATAACAAACATGTCTAGTCTGCAGTTTAACTAACTTTAGCTTCACTACCTTCACCGCTTGCACAGCAGGGAGGGAGCCAGCACTGAAGAGCGCTAAGAGTTTGTCAGTTCATTTTTTTTGTGTGTGTGTGTGGTTTGACAAAGTAAAACTTCATTCCCCGTGCAGTTTTGTAAAACACAACCATGTCTACTCATGCCAAATTTCTGTTTCAGAAATGGGGAGTTTGTCAGGTTAATGCCGACCCATAACTGCCAAGTTCAAAGATTCTGAATCTGGGTGATTTCTGAAACAAAAAGGGGGTGTCACGCTGACTTATTTGTCCCCTTTTTTTCTCGCACCAAGAAAAACACACGGCGAAAAAAAATGGAGGGGTGGGGGGTCTGTAATCATTGGCGTAGCACGGTCTCATACTGGCTTGGACTGGTGGAACACCTGAGGGTATACACTTTCCCAAATACAGTAAAGGTTTTGCAAGTCCCAAAGGATGTGAACATACTTGTATCTCTCCAAGTTTCGCGCCATCAAAACAACTAGAGAAATGTACTGTCTATGTCTGACAAAATATTTCGCGCATATCTGTCTGGGACACACATTAACAGACGGGACGGCGCAGCCGGCTGCCGGGAAAGCCCGGGTCGAAGCTTCGCTTAGGGCCAACTGAAGACTTAATGCCAAAGCACCCAGATCGACAAGAACGTTATTAGATTTTTTTGAACAGGAACGCCATAATGCTTTAGCGTTTTTTACATCCTCATCGCCTCCACCACAGCGTTACCCGCGTGCCCTCGTATAGTAATCACGTCGCAGCACCCGTGGTTTCGCATGATACGGTTGCGAAAAACGGTAGTTCTGTTTACAATCCACGCGTGCTGACTGCGCACGTGTCTTTAAAACGACGTTGTTTTTGCTATCTATGATCGCATCTGCCATGATTTTATCCGCAAAATTTGTGGCAATGCAACGCCGCTTTAAGCTAATAGAGCACTGAACGCGTATTCCCTATCGGGGTTTTGTCACTTACGTTGCCGCCACACATGATCGTGTCTCCAGCGCTCGCGCGCTTCGGTCCAGGGCGGTTGCGGCAAACGACAAGCGCAGGTCTGAGAGTGTGTGTGCTGGCCAAGCACGTTCTTCCGAATCTTCGAGCACGCTGCTCTCAGCCTCCTTTTCATAGTTTCGGACTACAGTTCATACGACCTGCAGCGATGAGGAACATCCAAATTTTGGCCAAATAATAGAGTTTCGTGCTATAATTCCAAGAGGCGAATCTGGTGCTATTACCTACGCAGGCCCCTTCAGCGGCGCTTGTACCCCCATGGGAATCATGGGAAGTGCAGACTTCGGATCTGCTTCGGATGGATCACGTATTTGAGATTCGCGACGCTTGTTTGCTGAGCTTAAAACAAACTGATATGAAGTTATGTATAATTAAAACTTGCTGCATTTTTTTGTACGCAAGCTTTTTTGCAAAAGGTTTTAGTGACTAGGCGGTATAATGTGACACCAGGACAACTTTAACCACCAGGCTATACACCACTTTGCCGTAACGTTCAGGATTTGGCATCATGATGTAATAAATTACTCTGCACATCATTTCCAAACGAAAATTCTTGTTTTGTCCTCGAAAGTACGCAATATTTATTTACGGAAATAACAGCACAGTAATAAGTGAGGAACACTTAACGTTTCGCCTGCTGCGTTGCCAGGTGCGTCTGTTCACGTGGTCTGGCCCCAATTGGCGCACCTCTCGTTTCGTTGTGAAGACGAGTCAGAAAAGCGTGGCGGTGCCTCTACTCCACGTTGCCGTCATATTGCAGTTGATTTCTACGAGTTTTGGCAAGACGCACTAACAACAAACGTGGACCCGATGCAATATCCTGCACTGGCATGGGACGCTACATCTATGCACAGCGGTAAGTGGACGACGCTTCGCTTACACAGTCAAATACGACCTTTACAGCTTCAGCGTTGCAGTAAATTGAGAGGCCTAGCAGTTTTCAGCTTCTTTTAACAACAAAGGCGCAGCTTCAGTTCCTTTACACCCACCCCACTATTCACTCTACGCAAAGAACGAAACTGAAACTGTAGAAAAAGATCCATAGACAGTTGGCTGGCTAACGTGATGCAATTCGAAGCCTGTACTTCCCATAATTCCAATGAGGGTACACGATTGCTGCGTTAGATTCCTCTCTGGGTATTATTGTATAAAACTCTATGGGTCGAATAAACAGTTAGATGAACACCTCCTAAATTCGTTTACAATAAAACGCAATTGGTAGCAAGAAACGTGAATTGAATCGGGGTGCATTTTTATCAAAGCGGCCAAATCACGCACAGAAATTTCAGTTTCCGGGAGATTGTTCTGACAACAGTACAAACTTAAACTGTTTGAAATTTGGGAGGCCTGGCAGGTATGCCCGTCTACAACATAACGGCAGTGTCGATTATGAGTGCTCAGGAAATTCAAGCATTTCAAGGGTTTTAAAGGTTTTCAAGAACCTGTACGCATCCTAACATGTCCGAAAAACTCAAAAGACCCAAGTTGAACAAGGACTGCTGCAAGTATTCTCTTTATTTTTCATACCTAGAGCTCTCCTACTCACCGAAACAGGTATTTCCGAGCCCTGCGTGCACAGGGGACTATTTCAGCAAGCAACTGGACTGTGGCACCTCGTCGAAGGTCGTCTTTAATTATTACTTGCTCCAACCTCACTCTCAATTTTCTCTTCCAATTGTTTGTGTCGTCTAAAAGAAGAGAAGCAAGAATGGGCACATTTTTTACACACTGCGTAGTGACTTTTAGTTTCAGTAAGCAAATGTTTCCTTACTTAACACTTTACAGCGCTGCTGCGATCTCAACAAGATACATTATTTGTCAGTTCTCACCAATAGTGAACAAAACAAACAGCATTTACCTATAAATTAAGCGTCATGCTAGGGTATATGAGCCAACTGGTTTTCAAGGTTCTAATTCCATACTCAGTCGTAATCTAGAAAGCCTAAACCTTTTGTTAATCGAAACATGAGCGAAATATTATTGCACAGCAAGCAGCGGGGAATTTCTTTCGCCAAACCAGAAAATATGGCGAATTCTTCGACTCTGCTCTACAATGTTGTCAGCATCTACTTATAAGTGGGCTTAAGAGGTATTAGGCAAGATCACAAACATGCGATAATCGCAATGCCCTTGCACATTTTATACTGATAAGACTGTTTTTATGAGTACACAGCCTGCTTCTGAAACCTGAAGATCATCAAGTAGTGGCAAGACTATGTGCAGATGGTAAACAAGTTACATCTGTGCCTATACTTGCTTGTTCCGAGTATGCCACCACAGAAACTGAAACTGCCTTGCTTGTTCTGGGACTATTTCGCAAGCAAACAAGACACGCAAAAAATCTTCATTGGATGTCTAGAGAATGAAACTACGTTAGTCTCCTGCCCATCAGTTATGTCAAGACTAGGCTTGCGCGTATAGTAAATTCTAAGTTCACACTAAATTAGAAGCAAATTATGAGTCGCTCGAATAATTTCGCTTCCAATTCAAATAGCATATGTCACATATAAGAAAATGCGCAAATTCGCCATGATGCAACAGACATGCAAATTAATATTTTTTGTGAAACAATGCATGGGCAACTGTCTTTCACTTTGGTTGGAAGGAAGTAGAAGTAGTAGCATGATTTGATTTGCGTTTCGGTATGATGCAGGTAACAACCTGTAAAATAGTTTAAGCTTTAGAGTTTACTTACTCAAACAGTGCAAGACAGTATAACAAGCACACTGTATTTTCCCTGGAAAGGTGCATGCCGGATATATTTCTTATCAAGTTAAGTATTTTCACCATTTTGCCAACCTGTTCAACATCTCCATTGTATAAAGAAGCAACTGCACTCTTAAAAAAAGGGGGGGAGCGAGAATGGAAAAAACAGGCTCCGTTCCTCCTTCGGCGCAGTGACTTCCTCCCTTTCGGGCGCTTTATACGTCGCGCCCTCTCGCGGCAAGGACCAAAGGAGCAACGTTCCTCCTTCAGTGTTCAAGTTTCTCCTCAATCACGGGGGTCTTGCGCGCGCGCATGCGCACGCCAAGCCTAGCCAGCCACGGCCAGTCGCGAGCGATTTTTTTTACCAAAGATTGTTGTACGCAATGCAGTAGTGACGTTTTCTTTTGTTTTATTGGTGTAGAGTAAAACCCTCTCTTTTTTTTATCGTCAGGCACTCGCACGATGCTCCGCACACTTCCATGTGTGTCTCTTGTTGTTTCATACTACCGATTTGTCACGAATACAAGGAGCTCTGCTTCCCAAGCAGTCTTCCTTTATCGATTATTTTAGAGTGTACAAAAATAATTAATTCTCGGTGTTGACATACTTGGTAAGCCCACGCATTTTTAGTTTCGCATGGCACCAACAGCACTCATGAATTCAACGAGGCACATAAAAAAGCATCACACTTAATTTTTCAACATTCTAGGAAACCTGATATCACTCTACAGTCCATGCGTGAAAGCACGATCATATACAATTGATAGAGTTATACGTGCCATTCTATCAATTGTATATGATCATCATTCATGATGATGATGATCATCATCAATTGTATATGATCTATCAATTGTATATGAGTTATACGTGCCAGAGAGGAAGAAGACAACAAAGCTGTTGCTGCTTGGCTAAGTAGCTCTGTCTGCATTTATCGTTTATTTTTTGTTTATATTACGGCTCAGCACTGCTCAAGACGTCGGACGACTCGAAAAGGTACCTGCCGTATCGGTGACCGACGGGTGCTGCGCAGCCCGCCGCGTCGAAATGTGCTAGAAGAAACGAAACAAGCATCGGAGAGAGCGCCGCCATGACCTCCCAAGGTGTGACACCAGGTCAGAAGCACCAGCTGGCTGGCGCAAGCATACCTGACGGCAAGCGACAACACAGCGTTGCATCAGAGGACGAATCAACTGTCGTCGGGGACCACAACGGGGCGAACCTCACAGATCTAGACATGGACGACGGTGGTTTCCGCGTTGTGCGACATCGCAAAGACAGGACGGTGGGCATTCCTGTGTTAATTGCTCCAATATCCGAAGGAGCTAACTTGAGGCAAGTGAATCCTATTGACCTATACTCGGAAATTGAAACTATTCTCCGTGGAGCCCCAGTTAAGAGCCATTTCACAGCACAGAGAGCCTTGCTCTTGGCTATAGAGACAGACCACCAAGCTAATATGCTTCTAGAGACCAACACTATCTGCGGCCTTGCCATATCTGCCCGTGTACCACACAGCTACATGAAAAATACATGCATTATAAAAGGGGTCCCAAGATGGTACTCCGACTAATAGCTGTTAACCTACCTGAGACCTCAGGGAGTATACCACGCAAGAAGTATCATACGACGGGTAAAACCTCATCCTCCGAGTGGGAATCAAGGCGCGCACTGACTCTGTGGTTCTCACATTCACTCCCAATTCGGAACGTCCAGAGAAGATCAACCTTGGCTTCACCAGACACGAGCTGGTAGACTACGTGGAGACGCCACCACACTGTTTTAAATGTCAGCGTTTTGGACATGTTGCTAAGCACTGTCGTGGGGAGCAAAGGTGTAAGCGCTGTGGGGGGCCTCATGACTTTAAGACGTGTACAACTAAAGAAAAACTTGTGTGTGCAAACTGTGGCGGCGACCACCCAGCTAGCTACGGCTGATGCCTGGCACGAACAGCTGCGCAGCGAAGAAATAAGACGTTTGTCCTCGGCCCCGAAGACTGTGAACGAACCATCGCTCACAAAGAAGACATCCGGCACGCCACAACATGGCGGTTTGGATAACGAGTACGCAGGAAATTTTCCGCACCTAAATCCGACAAGAGCTGGTACGGAGTCAATGCAAGCGCTCAACGCTGGTGAGAAATGTATCACGAAAGAGTCCGCCAAGCGCACCTACGCTGATGCAGTGAGCCCACCTCAAGTACCATCTGGAAGCAAACAGCAAGAGAACCTCTTGCACGTTATTCGCGCTCTGTTCACCGCACTACGTTCACTTGTCGCTAAGATGCCTACGAGTTCAACGAAGGATATGTTGGAAGCAGTCCTGGCTCTAGAGTCAGTGTTACTTTGCTCTGCTTCCACAAACACACAGTAGAATAATGACAATGTCTCGCCCACCTGGTCTATTTCGTCCTTGAAAGTGTCCTTAATAATCCCGTGGAACTGCGCCGGTCTTCTAAAACGTCTGTGCGAACTCAACCTTTTCCTGCGCGACATTCCAATACCGATTATAGACCTCTCCGAAGCCGGTCTACCGAATGCAAGGACGCTCCCAGGGTACACCCGACATGGCAACCCGAGCATAACGTCGTTTGCAAATGGAAGCGCAATGATATACATAAGGCGGGAAATACCTCACGTCGCCTTACCAGTGCAAGACCTCTGTTCCAACTCACTGGAAGTCGCTGCTGTGCAAGTGTGCCTGGGAAACCGAAAACTGAGTGTGGTATCGGTGTACATAAGCCCACGAAAAAAGGTCTCCATGGTGACTTTCCTAAAGGACCTTTGCACTCGATGTCCCGCTCCTGGAATAATCTGCGGTGATTTTAACGCACACCATCCACTCTGGGGAGATAAGAGTGTAGATTTTCGAGGCAAGGAAATTCTAGCAGCTGCGGATGCTGCCGACTTATGTGTGGCGAACGATGGCAAACCTACATTTTTCAGGCCACCAGATTCATGGAGTGCAATAGACCTTGTACTTCACTCCACGGACCTTCTGGTATCATCGACCACGGCTCCAGACAAGATGGGCAGCGACCATTTTGCCATCTTTACCAATATCCTGAGATTTCGAACTGCTGGTCGACAATTCTGCAATGTAACACGCTGGGACGCCTACAGAGAAGTGTTAGACAAATCCACTGGTGAGCTGTTCGCAGATATGTTGCAAAGCAAGTGAGCAGCAACTTCGTTGCTGAAACTGCCTGATTATTTTCCTGCTCCTGACTTGAAATTGAAGAACCTCGGCGCAGCACATAGACGGGTGGAGCGGAAAATAATGAGAAGAAAAGGAAATCCGTCTGTGAAAACCGAATATAACAGGATAAACGCTGCGATTCGTCGCCATACAAACAAATTAAGACGAAATCAATGGGCCACTTTCTGGGAGAGTTTATCAACGTTTACGCTCTTGACGAAGATATGGGCAGTAATATATAGTCTTTCTGCGAAGATGCGAACACACAGGCCATTCGAAGCACTCGCTTTGAAACAAGGGATATATTTGCAAACCCTTGCAGAGGATTTCGCAGACGTGTACACATCTGGTAGATCAGAAGGAGCGGCGATTCCTTTGTCACCCCAGTTTTTTCACACGATGGATACGCCATTCACCTTCCGAGAGCTGGATATGGCACTTACCAAATTAAGAAGATGCTGTACCGTGGGTCTCGATTTGATCAGCAATCAAATGCTGACAAATCTACCATATGAGCGAAAAAGGGCCCTTTTTGACATATTTAATCATGTCTGGAGCACTGGAGAGATCCCACTTGTTTGGAAGACAGCATGGGTGATTCCAGTTCTAAAGTCCGGAAAGGATCCTGCGACCCTCGCGTCATATCGACCAGTATCTCTTACATCATGCGTATCTAAGTTGATGGAAAGATTAATATGTACAAAATTAACTTAGTACCTTGAAAAAGGAAGACGATGGCCATCGTGTATGAATGGATTTCGCCCACGACTTAGTACCCAGGACAGTGTTTTGGACCTATTAAGCCACATCGAGCACCACCACGTCAGCGGACTCTCGACACTCGCCGTCTTCATAGACGTTGCCAAGGCATATGATTGTGTGCTTCGGGCAGGCATCGTGAACGGGCTCCAAGCCAGGGGTTTGTCGGGAAATGCTCTTCGGTTCGCACATGAATTTCTCAGAGACCGCTGTGTCCGTGTTAAGCTTCGAAATGTAACGAGCGAAGAAAGACGCGTTTCCCTCGGCATCCCACAAGGAAGTGTTCTATTTCCCTTGCTTTTTAACGATGCCATAGCCAGCCTTCCCGACACTCTGCACTTAGCTCTGAAAGCAGTTAAAATATCCATCTACGCCGATGACATCTGCATTTGGATCTCAGGGTACCAGCACAAACGTTTGGCCCGGATAGCACAGAGCGCTAATTCAATCATTGAGCGTCACTTGTTGACAATTGGCCTATCTTTATCAGCGGAAAAATCGGCCTTCATGCTCTTCCCGGGAGCGTGACGGAAGTCAACACGTCTGTCGCTGAATAATCGAGGCCACTCAGTTCCTTGTGCAACAAGTGTCCGTTTCCTGGGCATTACCATCGACAACAAGCTATTATGGCGACGTGCAGTTGATGGTATAGTCACTGCATCAGTGCAAAGGATCAACGCTCTTCGTCGCACGGCAGGGGTCGCTTGGGGCAATAATCCTATGTCCATGCTTAAATTGAATGATGCGCTTATAACAAGCCGCATTCTTTATCAGCTGCCCCTGATATCACCATCACCAAGCCAGTTCGAACGCCTAGAGGCAGTGCACGGAAAGGGTCTTCGCTTGGCGATGGGAGTCCCTCAGGCGGCTTCAAACACGAAGGTCACCAATGAAGCCGAGTCTCTTCCGCTCCGCCTTTTGTCGTCTCAGGCTTTATTGAAGCAGCTGTCATGACTGGACGAGTCCTTCGCAGGCACGGCGCTTCTCCGGCGGCTAAGAGCAAGAACTGGCTCACATTTCAACGCGGCACTAAACACATTTCAATATTTAGGCTTGAAACTGCCTAAACGGCGCCCTATGGACCCGCCATGGTCTTTTGTGGATGTTGCGTGTAACTTCAGCGTACCCAATCTACCAGCGAAGCGCACCATTCCAGCCACGGAAGCAAAATTTCTTGCGCTGGACCACTTGAGCGCCATGTACCGCAGCCACCTACAAGTGTACACCGACGGATCAGTGTGCACACAAACGCATAGCTGCGCAGCGGGTTTCTGCATACCCTGCCTTGGCGTGTCATGGTCGGGCCGCCTAAATCGCGTGGTTTCGTCCACAACGGTAGAAAGCACTGCAATCACGGCAGCTTTGCGCAAATTGCGATCCTTTTCTGCACGAGATGTTGTAGTGCTGACGGACTCCAAATCGGCGCTACAAAGACTGCATCGTGGCCTACCTCAAGAAAAGTTCAACAGGCAATCTCTGCAGGGCACTAATCAAACACCTAAATGGCAAGAGTTTTAATATAAAGTTCCAGTGGATCCCATCCCACGTTGGCATTGAGGGTAATGAAAAGGCTGATAACCTTGCATGCGAAGCACGTACATCGTTTCCAAAAGTAAGAACTCCCAAGACTTACCAGAACAACAAAGATCTGATACGCAATCATTTCAAGGCGATCTTCAAGTTTCCACACCAAGCATGTGTAATTCATGGACTTTCTCGTGAAGAAGCGACGCTGTTGTACCGCATAAGAACCAGCTCCGCATACACCCCGGCCTGGTCATTCAAGACTGGGAGATACGCTTCCCCGTTCTGTGCCTTCTGTGGTGACATCGGGGATATTGAACATTTTATTTGGCTTTGCCCACAGTTTGATGTGCAAAGAGCAGCGATGATCCACACCTTACGAAAAGGCTGTCATAGGCACCGGACAGTTGATGACATCATCTTTCCTGAAGGACCCGCGGCAACTAGGAGGAACGTGCAACGAATTTTTTTGGTCTTCCTGCGAGACACTGGGCTGTCTGACACGTGGTGACATTTTCCAAATTCAGGAGATGCTCAGGCGGAACAATTCTTGGCCATGCAGGCCAGGCTAACCCCGCCTGCTGCAACACCGCCACCACCACCACCACCACCAGAGTTATACGTGCCACTACCGCCATATGGATGTTCTTTGCAGTTTACCACCATTCGAATACGGCCGCCGTGGCTGGAAGTCGAACCTGCGTCCTCCAGCATAGTCACACGACACCCAGTAAGACTAGGCTACCACGGCAGGTGAAAGCACAAAGGGAAACAGGCTGCGAAGTTTCACTGAGCGTTTATTCGCCAGACTTAGTTACAACCATCAGAAACGTTTTAAACATCATCATAACTAAAATTTTGTGTATAGTGAGCCAATGACTTCTGTAGGTTAAACCAAATTCTCAATCGCATTCGTTTTGAATTGCCCATGCCAGCACTGAGAAGTAGGAAGGAATTATGCACGCGTGCAGTATGCCTTTCTCGTCCATGATTCTCCTTTGTCGTGAGAAACTCAACACAAAATACACTTCTAGTAACAGCTGTGCGCAGCAAGTAAGTACTAACGCTCACTCACCTTTGTGAAAAGAGTATTCCGAATCCAGAGTAATAACCACCACAGCCACAGCGCTAACAACAAAATTGTGGCACGCACTATGATTGCAAGTTGACACGCGAGGCGAATCGCGAGAGGCATCTGAAGCAGAAAAGTATGTAGGCACAACATTCCATAAAGTTATAGTAAATTTGCGCACTGCAGCGATAGTTCCTCCACTCAAGTATTAGAGCTGCAGCGACGCCAACAGTTACTGTCATAGCTCACGAAAAAATATCGTCGGATGCGAGGTCATCGCTTATTTCTCTCGCAACACCCGCGTTGTAACGTACGTATACACTGCTAGGACGGTCGTTACCGCATCAAAAACATTGTCACTGAAGGGCTAGTGGTGTACTGTATCCATGCATGGCTGACGGTCACACTTGCGGTAAGCACGTAAAAAGAATATAAGCAAACGTTAACACGAAACAACTAAACGAGGTGGACGTGACCACAGAACACCTACCACGACGGAGACAAAGTTTGGTCTGCATGCTGCGCCCTCTCGAAGTAACAAGAAGAAGAATAAAAAAACGTGACCTCCAAAATGGCTAACGCGCGGCAAGTGTTTGCCCTCTCGGAGGCTTCAAGAAAAAGAGTAACTGTGGCAGTGGTCGAGAGATGGCGCAGCGTTCGGAATGCCATGGGCATTCTAAGCATGGCTTGGGGGTAAAACCTGATAAGCTCTAGTAATTATTCCGTTCATTATTGTGCAACCATTAATAAACTGATGTTTGTCTAAGCATCAGATACAATATATTAACGTGTGCGCATGTTGTGGTATTAATACAAAACGTAAAAAAGTGTAAGAAAACATACTTGTAACTTGTGCCACTATGGTCTGTCGAAATTCATCGCTATATAAGCTGGTGCGATTTCATAGTAGGGTGTGAGTAAACACGTTAAAGTGCATTCTTTCGCCGGCACTCGCACGCATCGGACGCAGGAATCATCGGCTCCCACGGAGCGGCAAAGGTGGTCCTTGGTGGCCGCGGAAACAGGATTACAGACGAAAGTGACAAGAATTTTGAGATCATCTTGCCGAATCTGTCAACAGGACGTATTGTTTTGAACACAGTGTTTTTGCACGGTGATATTCGAGTGAGGCCTTTCAAGGTCGCAGATTTCCGGGACGCCCTGGACAAGGAACGACTGCTTCCCGACGTAATTGCATTGGGCGCCTACCAGATCAACAATGTGTGGGCCGTCACCTTTAACAGCCAGGAGGCGACGAAGAGGTTGACTGAACTGAAAGAACTCCAGGTCAAAGGACGCTGCTGCCTCGTTATCGACCCTCAGGAGCAGAAGGTGAGGCTGCGGCTTCACTGGCTGTTACACGGCGTTTCGGACGAAGATGTCCGCACGGCGTTGGCAGCGTTCGGGAAAGTTACAGAAGTGACCCGGGAACGCTGGCGTGTGGAAGGAGTAAATAAGAATTCGACGACCCGCACTGTTTTTGTTAAGCTGAAAAGTGGTATGAAAGTCGAGGACCTGCCTCATAAGATATGAGTCGCCGGTGAATTAGTGGTAGCCCCAGGTCGTGCCTTGCAATGCCTGCGTTGCAGCGGAACAGGACATGTGCGTCGCGAGTGTAAGGTGCCACGGTGCTCTCGCTGCCGGCGTTTCGGGCACGGGGACGGCGTCCGTTCGTACGCCGTAGTGACCGCGTCAGCGGAGGCTGAAGATGTGTCGGAACACATTATGGACGTGACAGAAGCAGAAGACGCGGCTGAAGGTTGCGGAGATCACGTCGCAGGAAATTCGAACTGCACATCTGCAACATCAGTAGACGAATCCACACCGGCACCTGTGGACACTCGACCAGGCTCTGCAGCTGTATCGACCGAGACAGCTGACAATGCAGTGACAGACGCAGGCTGTGAAGTAACCGGAGCGTCTGCCCATGCGTCGGAACAAGGCCAAGTAGTCGATGGTGCCTCTTGTAGCATTGGTTTCGACATGAAGATAGACGGAAACACGTGCAACGCCAGCTGCGTCTCTTGGCCTAGCGGTGCCGTTCCAGCCATTAAAAGACCATTGGAAGAACCTGTGAAAACGGGAGACAAGAACAGTGCAAGTAGCGTGGAAAAACCACCGGCAAAGACGCCGACTGGCAGACGCACCAGCATTAGAGCAAGAGCTGGTGGCACCACGGACAAGAAAGCTGTGAACAATTCAATTCTACTGTGCAGTGAAACCGGGTGGTCGGCCGGTCCTGGAGGCGTCTAGCGTAGCGCTAGACGTGCAAGATAAGCGCCATGTTCCGGGCCTAACTCCTCCACATGGTTGTAATGGCGCCTCAAGTATCATTTAGCTTCGCCACGCTGGATGTTAGAGGCTTGGCTTCAAAGAAGAAGCAAAGCCAAGTCTATCGGTTGTTATTGGAAGAAAGTCTGGATGTGCTTGCAGTGCAGGATACGAAAGTTGAAGGCGAGGAGGAGACTGGGAGCATGGTGCTTAAGTTTACATAACGGTATTTTGCCACTGTGAGCCAGGCCATAGGCACATCAGGGGGATGTGTTCTTTTTGTTAGAAAACTGCCAGGATTAGTCATAGAAAATGTCTTTTCTTGCTCTTCAGGCCGAGTAGTATGGTGTGATATTGTTTATTGTGACACTGAATGGCTCATTATATGTGTTTATGCTCCAACTATTGGCCAGGAAAGATCGGGGTTTTTTGTTTCAATTTACGACAACATATGTGTACTGGTAGGAAACTCTTATTGGTGGGTGATTTCAACTGTGTCTTAAATGAAAGTCATAGATCAAGCAGGCGCAACGTTAAAGACAGAAGCAGTGACGTCCTGGCACAGGTGATCATTGAACACGAATTAGTAGATGTAGCAGAGTGTTTGCATAGCGCCCGAGATGTGAAGTATACCCACTTTCAAGGCACAAGTAATGCCCGATTGGATCGACTTTACCTTACTGCAGATGCGATAGCCCAGTGTAGCAGTTATAATGTTGTCCGTCTTTCCTTTTCTGATCGCTGTCTTGTAAAATGCAATATCGGGTCAAAAAAAGAAAGGAACGCCTTTTCTTCGGAACAGTGGAAAATGAACTCTAACCTCTTAAGGGATGAGTCATTTAGCGCATCAGTTATTAAAGAAATAAGTAATATTAACATAGAGTGTATGGACCGAATAGGAGAAGAATGGGAGCTATTCAAGCACGGAATCAAAATAAAAGCAATAGAGAGATCTAGCGTTTTATCTTTTGAATCTAAGAAGAATGAGAAAGAGCTTAGACGAACACTTGAGACACTAACAGCTCTTGAATGTGAAAAACCTGGAGTATATGGTGACGATTTGCGGAGTATCAAACAGAGGATAGAGGTATATGAGGAGGAACGCTATCGCGGAGCGCTAGTGCGAGCCAGAGCAACATCAATGACTGTGGTCGCCCGACGAAGCGAGCGCTTGGATTAGAGAAGAGTCATGCCAGACGAAATCATATAGATGCCATTGAACTCAACGGTATCGAAGTTTCAGACAATTAGAGCATAGGACGAGTGTTTGGCAAACACTACGAAGGACTCTTCGCTGCCACGCCCGTTGATTCAGAGGCATTCAAGCAGTTGTTCTTTAGCAGGATGCCGAAGTTGTCAGATGACACCAAGTTAGCTTTAGAGCTATCTATAACGACAACGGAAGTAGAAAGGGCTATAGATAAAATGAATCATGGTAAATCTCCGGGGCCGTACGGGCTTTGTGCTTCGTTTTATAAGGAGTTCAAAAATGAATTATCCCAAGTACTTGCAGATGTCTTCAATCAAGCTTATAAACTTAATGGCCTCCCTAGGTCCTTTAGTGAAGCACATACAGTTTTGATACCTAAGACAGAACACTCAAAGAAGTTAAAATTAGTTTCTTCGTATAGACCGATATCACTAACTAATTGGGATTACAAAATTTTAATGAAACTTCTAGCACGGCGACTTCAAGGGGTGTTCAAAGAATTGGTAGGGCCTCACCAAACATGCGGTATTATGGGACGCTCCATATTGACCAATATACACAAGATGCGATGCGTGCTCGAATGTAGCGATGCCAATCAAGGCAGGCAGGCAGACAGGCAGGTAGGCAGGCAGGCATAAAGAGTGAGGGGCTGGGGTACGCGTATATTGAACTCCTACACATTGAAACACTGCGTACCACCAGTGTCCAGAAAGTGAAGTTTTCAATGAAAAAATTATCATTCTTAAGCCGCGTTCAAAACATTTTTAATCGGGCTTCGCACACAGGTGACAAAAAGGCGGTTATATTTCAATTCGTTAATCTGGTCCTAGTATGGCAATGCGCTTATCTGCGCCAGTATATTTATGCACGATTTGCAGGTTTTGGAGGAATATGTGGATCGAATTTCATTATTTTTGTATTTCTAAATTGATTTTGATGAAACTTTGTGAATTTGTGTATATTATTTTCTAATTTCATATACGCAGATATTTTACAGCACAGTGGGCTTTTCAAATATAAAATATTTATGTGGATTTAGTGTAGCAAGTTTTCTTTCTAAACTGAGAGTTGAAAGTAAACTAGCATGTCACAATAATACAGAATCGTAAGTGCGCGCAGTGCAACAAAAATGAATGATCTAAATCCGTCAATTAAAAGTTATAAAATGTTGAACATTTCCGAGGGAAATCCGAGCTTGAAATTAAGTCACTCATAAATGTTCAACGCGAGTTTCAAGAAATGTTAGCACCCACAGAGATTGTTTCGAACCGAAAATTTGAAATAACGAGCCTTACTCAACACGACCATTTCCCTGTGACGGAAAATCGCCAGAGATTCTCCACCTAATCAATTGGTTGCATAGTTTGGAGCGCTGATAGTCAAGGGAAGCCGGTCTTGGTCTGTCATGTCAATCTGGAAATAAAAATTACATACAGTACTACATATCTTTTTTGACTTGGTGGCATAAGCTAATAGCCACTTTGGCGACATATCCAATATGAAAGCATAACATGCAGTATAACACTCCGACTTAACGGAGTTGTTTGATGTATGCCAAAATACTAGCAGCATCATAAGTGACGGCTCGAAGGCCGTAGTTGGAGCAATGATGAAGGAGCTTTATATAGTGTTAACAATAAAAATACTAGAGTTTAGAGCCTGTTAGCTGCGTGTGAAAGTCGTCTTGTCAGCTTTCCCAGGCCAAAGTCTGTGTGATCAGGATAATCACATTGTAGTGAAGCCAACTGTATCTAGAGGGAAAAATTCTTATGAACGATATACAAGTAAATATTTTAATTATGAGCACATTCCTTCCTTCCTCACTTTCTCTCTCTCTCTCTCTACCCGAGAACGTCAAATTTCCACTTCACATATACTGCACATTTTTCACAGTTCTGGATATAAACTTATCCTCCCAATCTTATATCACACCTTTTCTATTCTTAGTACTATTCTGATGACAGACTTTAACGCCTTTTCAGGGTAAACCATGCCCACTGCGCCATTCCTAATGTCGCGTCACGCAGAAGTTATAACCACTATCGCTTTCACGCCTATTAACACAGTAAGCAACGGTCCGCTATCGATCAGCACTGGAAATCTACGCCGGCAGCCACTCCAGGTGTACTGTGCTCCGAGTACAAAGGATGCTGCGGGTGCTTTGCGCCAGTGGTCTTGGAGGATTGCATGAGATGCAATTTTGCATATAGATGATAGATGGCGCCACAGCACCACAAAGCTCCACTTCCTGTTGGCATTGGCAATAGATTGAGCGGCCGTGGCACTAGGATTCCGAGGAGATACGGAGAAGAGCACAGCGGTGGCAAGAGCGGTTCACGTCACAAAACAGAGATTGGTGCAGTGGTGGCGCAGAACGCGCAGACAATGTAGACGTTTAGACAATGTAGCCGGTCTTCAAGGAGACACTGGCTGGCTGTTGCAAACGTGGTAACTCGTTTTGTGTGTGTGTGCGTGTATGTGTGTGTGTCACATTTTGTTTTTCTGTCTCTCTCTCTTTTTCTCTACGTCTTCCTTCTTTTCTTTCTTTCCTGTTTAAAGGGGTCGTGAAACGCTCGCTCTAAAGCGACAATGCGAAGCCACCGGCGTCCACACGCATTAACTAGGTGACGTCATCATAAGTAATTCTTTGCCTATCGAGGAACGCGGAACTTTTCGGTACTTGCGAGTGCGTGCAACTGGGACGCTCATCAGTTTCTTTGTCATACGGAATCAGCGCTAACTTCAACTCTGACGTCATATTAAGCAGCGTCCTTGTGGGACGCGGATCGCGTCCGCAAGAGACGCCGATGAGCGCCTCTTGCGCGTGCTCGATATGCCATGGAGTTCCGCGTTTCTCGATAGGCAAAGCTTCTATGCAAGTCCACTCGGGCTGATGGTACAGTTAGCGCATGTGGCTGCCGTTGGTGCCGCATTTTCCTTGTAAAGCGACCATTTCACGACCCATTTAAGGCAGTTGAGAGCTGCCTACCCGTTACAAAGGGCAGGACCACAATCCATCATCATCATCATCAGCTCATACAGTCGACAGATTCTCGCGGTTTTCGGGGCCACACGTCTAACTGAACACTAACTTGATGTTATTATTATTATTATTATTATTATTATTATTATTATTATTATTATTATTATTATTATTATTATTATTATTATTATTATTATTATTATTATTATTATTATTGTTGTTGTTGTTGTTGTTGTTGTTGTTGTTGTTGTTGTTGTTGTTGTTGTTGTTGTTGTTGTTGTTGTCGTCGTCGTCGTCGTCGTTGTTGTTGTTGTTGTTGTTGTTGTTGTTTAAACATTTTAATAATACAGTAATACAAAATGGGAAATTTAGGCGCTAAGTATCCTCAAAAGAAAACCTGAAAGTTTTTTTGTTTCTTCACTTCTTTAATAAAGCCCTTTCCAAATGCTTGGGCTGCGTTAAAATCGAAGTGCTAAAAAACCTTTTTGACAAGTTACTGACATTATCAGGCGTTACGAGCTGTAGCTAACGCCTTAATAAAAGAGAAAGAGTGCATTTATGCTACAGAAACAATCTGAAACCACACAGATTCATCGATGTCTCCGATAACGCATGTCCAGTTTATGATATCTTTTGTACTATTGAACATCCAACTGACTTTGATATCCTTTTGGATGCATTTGGGTAAACATTGTCCAACTGTATATGTGCCCAACTGGATGCATGTCGAAATGAAACTCATTTTAGGTTCACAAATAATTTTTGGGATGCAAAATGCGCGCTATAACCACCTATCGAGACTAAAGAAATTTTCAGCTTCCGTCCTTTCATTCGTTTTCTTGAACAGTCAGTATCTGATTACTACCTCAATGTCCAGGCAGAATAGTTAGATGCATAACAAAACGAGAAAATTGACCGTCGCTGGCGTCCGCTTTCGCACGAGTGTTGCGAAAACCCTCCTACCGCTTAGAAGTGTGGCAGCTTGGGCTTGTTGGTATGACATGACGATGTTATAGTGCGAGAACAGAACGATGACACAGAGACAAGAAGGACACGTCCTACCACGTCGTAAATGACGTCATGAGGACGTCTCAGATGAGAAAAGTATGTAACGTCAGTATGTCAAGCTGACGTCACATGAAGTGACACCACGTGATATCGTCGCTTGGTCAAAAAAGGGCTGATCAAGGAGACAGTGTCACACCATGTTAGGGGCTGAAAGCTTCCAGAGAGAGCAGGGTAGCATAGATACATGGGCGGAGAAGAAAAAAAAAATGACCGCAGTTTCCCGAGTGGGAACACTGGTTAGCATGCGGAGCATATATGTTGAACTGCGATAAATGTGGTTCGTAATTTGCGACATGCGTGTGTGTTATGAGTGAACACGAGTGAACACGCACGCACGTATGCTGCGAAAGACGATGCTTATTGATGAGACACCTTGGGTATTCTGAGCAAGATGGCTTTATGGTCCACGTCCGATGTCGCTGGTGAAAATGTATGCTGACGAATCCGCGAACACACTTACTGACGTCCCTTCCAATAGCGTCAGCCAATGTGTTGGCGGAACCGCAACGTTCGCGTTCCGCATCACGAGCTCTTCTCAGCGCGGCCTTGTTCATGGACGAAGTGTCTTCGAAACTGCTTGCGGTTCCGCCAACACATTAGCTGACGCTATTGGAAGGGACGTCAGTAAGTGTGTTCGCGGATTCGTCAGCATACATTTTCACCAGCGACATCGGACGTGGAGTGACCGCACAAACCAACCGACGAAGGGCGGCGCGCCCCGACACTCGGTTATTCATAGCGAGCGCCGGCCCCGGCCTGTGCATGCGCGCATTAGCATACAGCTGGCGCACGTAAAACTAAATGTCGCACGGCACGCGGATGGGAGAAGCCAGCGCAACGCGCGCTGTGTTGAGAGAAGGAAGGGATGCACAGATGGCTGGCGGAGGAAGAGGGGAGGCTGCGGACGGCGACGGCGCATGACTAGCCCTTAGTATAACATGCTCCGCATGTCAAAAAATTCGTGGCTTTCACCACGGGGTCATTTTAGGTGAATGCGTAAGGCCTAAACATGTTTCAGATACGTCATGCCGACAGAGTCGTGTACGTGCACGTACGCTGCCAGCAGTGGTAGATGCACGAGGCTGTTTTCTTTTTGTTTCGGCTGCAGCAAGTGAGGCCCTATCAATCCAGCCTGAGTTCATGCGCAGCGGTACTTCGCGCAAGCAGGCACGCCAAGAGTTTGAACCATGGCTCGACACTATTTTGGGGACTCTCTGTAGTGCAGGCAGCGCCACTTCTCAGCGTCAACGCATTTTACTTCTTAATAAGCAGATAGGACGCCTAATAGTGTACATAATGTTAGTCAACCATGGATTAGGGTCTAGGCAACAGCAGACCACGATCGGCAATTGGAAGAAATCCATTGCTCAGTACAAACACCTTTCCCCAGACAGCGCAGCGTACTGGTTTTTGTGACATATACAGAGTTTGATAACGCACGTCTTATTGAAATCGCGTAAAGAATACTAAATTCTGCTGGGATGTATCGCAGCCTCTCTGGAATCCCAACCTGTTATTGTTAAATACGACTACCCTCTGCAGGAACTTTGCTAGAGGACATAGACAAAAGGCTAGAAGGAGTTAAATGGCATATCATTAACCTTAGGGAGGCCGATATAACTATAGGAAAGCATACATAGCTGTAAGGTGTCAAGGTTCATCAAGAGGTTTGGCGATGTCTCCGCCCCCCCCCCTTCCAAAAAAAAAGGGCGTCAGGAGATTGCCCTTTTCCGGTCTGCAACATCGCCCAGTGCAAGGCATCTCACACGTGAGTGGTGATTTCAGAACACTTCACTTGGAAGAAGTGATTGAACGAGGATCTAGTTAGAACCAACTAACCGTATGTTTAACAATATGTATAACAGTATATAACATATCACCTAACACATGGGGTTGCCACCATTTTGGGTTGTTAAGCTGATGTTTTCTTATTTTTGTATATTGCAATGTTAATTGCGACACAACGTATACACCAACCCAACCGTTTTTATGTTTATGCGCCTACCATAACATAATTTATTTAGTTAATAAAGAGGCCCTGAAACACTTTTTTGAGTAACCATGGAATGAATTTACTGGAAGAACTTATTGCCTCACAATTTCAATGCCGCAAAAAATTTTAAGTATCCGTCCAGTACGAGCGGACTTACAAAGATTTGTCACACGCTGCAATCACACTCTCTCTTCTCTCGTCCCGACGAAAGCGCTGGAAGCTAAGCAGGGTGGGATGGGAGGGGCAAACAAAAAACGTCATGTACTCCTTGTGAACTTGAGCACATTATTTTTATTTGAAACCGCGGCTTTTTATGCGCAATCGCGTGCGCACGCGTGGACAAGTTACGGCCTCCCGCGGCGATCTTTGTAACGACCGAGCGTGCCATGTTCAAATCAGCCAACGGCTGATACATGGGCTTGCTACGAGTGATTTTTGAGCGTCTTCCGTCATTTGTCGAGGAAAGAGAAAGCAACATTAAGCTGACTTTGATAATTTATTGTGAATTCCAGGCCGCGTGCTGTGCTATAACATTTGGCTCGCGTGTTCTCGGGAGCCTCTACTACCGATGGGTAGCGTTTTATGACCATGCTCAAAAAGTGTTGCAGGGCCCATTTAAAGTCGCAAAACGCAAAGGTTAGCAGACTATTATGGCGGCAATGATACACATCTGTAAATTAGTCTATACTTTGGAAATTTCGTTCGTCGGCCGTTCTTCTCTTTTCTCTCTCGGAGGTGGCTGAAAGACTGCAAAGAGACTGTTGGTAGATTATATTATAGTCATCGAATTATGTAACTTAGTAGTCGTGATTCGCCGTAGGGAGATGAGGGAGGAGCAGCCAAGGTGTGAAAACCTGGCTATTTCAGGAGTGGTGCTATACCAAGTTACGTTGGGACAGGCTCCCTGCAATGAACTGCCTGTAAACTTCATATATGTTGAACGTAATGTCAACCGTCTTGCTCAAATAGACTAGCCCCCGTCTTTTGAAAGAAGCCACAACCTCCGCGAGGCACTTAAGAAAGACATTCCACTCTATTCTTCAATGCCACGTAGCACAAAAACGAATAAATCACACCTTTTTCATCGTTCGTCCGAGGTAATAAAATCGTCTAGAAGGAGAGACTGAATAGAAGGTCATAGCTTGGCAAACTTCGTTTATTTAGTCTAGGGTCTGACTTGAATTTCTTTTAAAGACCACCTACAAAAAGTTTTAGAAATGCTGCAACGAATTACATTCCAGTTGAGGTACAGCTGGGTACACAAGATATCTCACCACATCGTCTCCTAGAAGCAGTTTCTTAAACTTTTTAAGACGTCATGCACTACTTCACAAGCTTAGCTTTACTAAACTGTGCATGCAATCAACAAGCCCTCTTTTTAATACAGCAGCATTTTTCAGTAATTACTGATCAAAAGTAAAAACTCCCTAAATTCACTAAAACTAGTGCTCATGTCTTAGGAATTCATTATGTAAACGACAAGTGATTCCTGCGTTAGCTCAGCATAAAATAAGACACGATATCTCCCTGCTTAGCACATAGAAAAGAAGGTAAAAGGGTAAAAGATATCGTGGTAGTTAAAATGCAAATACATGGTACCGAAATTCAGGAAACAGCATTTTTAATTCCCACAACTTTTAAGCCACAACGAAACGTTATCGGAGGACTACAAACGCAATATAACAAAACGTATTATCTGGTGCACACAGCCAGCTCACAATATGTAAGCATGGTCTCATTAGCTCTACTTAATAAAATGTGAGAACTAGGGGATGAAAAATTGTCGAGCAAGGCACGTCAAGGCTCGATTTTTCAGTCAACGTCTTTCTTGCAAAATGCAAGGGAGACATGTGTGAAACACTTCTTGTCTGTCTACGTTTTAGTTCTAAGATATATATTCAAGCAATATAGCGCTACTTAAGACCACGGTTAGTAGAAATGAACCAGCCTAAGCGTTGAGATGTATGATAAGAATTGAAAAGTGCAAATAGTTGGCACCTGCCAGACTACAATACCTAACAAAATAGAAAATAAAGGGCTTGGAAGATAATCGTAGCTGAATTAAATTGCTCATAAAATGGAACATTCAAGAATTTCCTTAGCACGTTTTTTTTTGTTAGAGACATTTTCACTGAAGAAAAGGACAATAAACTCTCGCTACATTACGACGAGATGTTCGGAACAGTAAATCAGACCAAAATCTCTGACAATAGCAAAAGAGAACGAGTATTTTTGGCAGCAGCATACATGTTTCAAGCTGCATCCAGGAATAAGTAAAAGTTTTATGATAGAAATAGTGTGTGTTAAAAATTAGCTCACAATTTATATTCCGACACCAGTTACAGCCTACTAGAGTACTTAAGTGAGCTGTGGCTGACAGAAAATATGAAGAGTGGAAATGTGGGCACTATACGAAAACTAAGCCAGGCAAAACAACACAACTAATGCAGCTGTGGTGCCCAAAATGTAATATGAATGAAAAACTAACGGAAATAACCATGCACGAAAGGTAGAAGAAGTGAGCCATTTCATAAAATGAATTATTAAAGTGTAAAAATACAAAAATGCCAGGCTCATCAAAAAATCAACCTTGTTTTATTATGCATATTATTCAAGGCTATATAATATACCGATTATAATGGTACGCACATAAGCAAACTGTATAAACTAACAACTTTACAGGGGATTGGGGTAGGTTGCTTTGTACATCACATTGCGCAGTGACATATCACCATGTGCAGCAATCCTATGTGAAGATATGGCTCCATGGCAAACACTTTTATGCAGACAGGTGCCTACTATCGGAAATCTGCCCGAAAGGCTTGATACGACATGTGCTATGTAGTGATATGGTCCCATTTCAGACCAAACTGTTAACAGTATGGTCTGAACACATGCTGCTAGCAGAATGTGTCCGTTATGAAGCAGCATTGTTCACGCCAAACACGTTTCGGCAGAATAAGGCTAGAAAGACCGCCTTGGCTAAAGAGTACAAGATGATTCAGGCTTATTGATAACGATATTGACGCGCTTTAGTTTATGATGGGAGTGTGCACTCCACCCTGTGATTCTAGCAGTCAGTTTGCACTTCTGGGATCTATCGATAATGCACCATTCCAGACGCGGGTATGGCAAGCACCTCATGGGTGCCTTGCGGATGACGTCACGAGAATATCTTCTAATAACGGACGCAGGGCCTGACTCCAAGGCGTGACCACAGTCACCCGAAACGGCTCACGGCCAGCTTAACTGGCATTGCAGAAGCAGTCACGCGGATGGCTTCAATATCAGCAATAAAGAGCTGCTTAGAATATTAAATAGCTAACACTGCCAGTAAATTACGTAAGTTTACTCGTAAAGCAACTTCGAAGCCTTCCATGATCGCTCATTCGATGCCCAAATGCAACACATTATTCTTTTTCCGCTTTACTTTATTTATCGCTAACGAGATGACGTGTGCAACTTCGAGTTCAGACTTCAATTTGCACTATAATCATGATTGTCCATGCATGTGTGAACGAAATGGCGCACGTACAGGCAAGAAGCTTTCTGAAGTTAGTTCGTAAAATAAGTCTTCGATAAAGCGTCTTCTGGACGTTCGGTTTGCTTCTGTAGTTTCTAAAATGTCGAAGTGTACAAGCTGATCCCATTTACTCGTGAAATTGACGTTTTGTGGACAATATGTGCTATCAAGACAGCGGCAACGCCAGCGGGCTGATAAAGAAAAATAAACGAAAAATGCAGAAAGACGGCTGTTCATAGTGCACACTCTTCTGATGGAGAGGAATTCCCTAGAAGTGAGCGTAGGCCGTGGGTTTTTTTATAATCCAAAAATATATTGCCGCAGCGTTGACGAACTTGTGAGAAACGCTCAAGTCCCTCTTCGCTTTACATCTTCGTGAACTGTTCCCATTCCATGTGAATGTTATTTGTAAACATCGGTTCTTCCACACTGTCTCATTTTCACCTACGGCTAACAATAAAGGCAACTTTAAATTATATAAAACAGGTACTGAATGAATGTATAGCTCTCTAAACATTTTTCGTCGCAGTAACGTTCGTACCAAACTAGGTGCTCCACGCTGCGGCAGACATAAGACCGATGTTTCTTTCATCGTCATCACTACATGTCTCAATTGGCAGGAAGGCCTCAGAAACACAACGATCTCTCGGACTGTCTAGGAGTCAGCACTGCATACGCGTAGCACTCCTTCTCACGTGCTCGCAGGTAACCTTACCATCAGACGCAATGACCCAGACACACCAAGCCCCAACCTCTCTCTCCACCCACCGCTTTACGTTTATCGCGAAGCTGGAGCCCACCCACCGTGTCACTGAATCGAATCCCCCCATTGAGTCTTCAAAAGGCCACCGCTGCGCCACGCGATCCTATTAAGTCCTCGCAGCCCTCGCTCTGCTCGCCTGCGCCACTCCGAAAAAGGCCACAATGTCCAAGAAGCGATGGAGCGCAAATAGTGTGTCCTCTCTCCCCAAGGGCCCAGTAATCACCGATCTGAGCGGCACTTTATTAATTTGGTCTTTACGAAAGCACAGCAGGTGCACGAACAACGAAAAAATTACGCAGCCTGTCCAGTCGGTCTCCGTTGTCGCTTCGATGAGATATGCCGCAAGCCACGCTAATGTAGAGTGCACTGCTGAGTCGTCGACGTACCTGGCCATCCCCGAGACACAAAGCAATTAAGACTACGCGCGCACGCTTGGACCACCACGCGTTCCTAACGTGGGCGTGTTACCTGTGCGGTCCGTTTCAAGCTTGCTATACACTCGATGCAACAGAGTGTTTAGTTTTTGCGAGAAAACGACGCACACTCCTATGTATCAGAGCCCAGACGCCGTATTTCTTTTCTATTCCTTTGCCGGCCCCGTCTATAATGCACGTGCCGCGATGACCACCCGCTGGCAATCGCGTCGTCTTTCTCGTCATCTGCCAAGACGAGGACCACCGGGACCGTCGAGCTAGCGCGCCCGCTTCGATGGTGGCCCGAGTGCTATCTCCTCCGGCTGTAAACAGGACGAGGTCGATGTGCCGAATCGCGTATAGAAGTTGATGAGATCGCGGCGTGCCCGTTTTATCCGAATGCCGGACGCTGGATGGACACTGCGGTAGGTAGATGCGTGAGGGCAATGAAGTCTGGTGTCACTGCCTATACGCGGCGACTATGTTATTCGCCGCCACATGCGGCGAAGTCTCTACAAAGCTACGCGCCTTGGTGGAAACGGTTTGTGAGTAATATATTGCTCATCAAAATAAGAAGACAAAAGCAATACTCCTATCAAGGTGAAGAGTCTTGAAAAGATTTTCATGCACGCGTCAGTCGACTTCACTTCATTATCCCGAAATGAGCGCCACCCAGCCGATGTGGTTCTCATGATTTGCAACTAATTTTGAAAGTGCTTTTTTTGTTTTGGAAAGTTCCACGGATCTGCAACCAGCCAACATATCGCACACTTTCTCCTTTATCTTTCTTTGAAGTACATATAGGAGGTAATCTACTTCAGGATTGCGTATGCAGTGAATGCTTGAAAGCACCAACTCTGAACATCGAACGAAGCTTTATTTCTGCAGATCTTCTTTGAATATATCGGTCAGTTCTTTTGAATATACTGGTCGCCAGAATAAACATTTTCGAATACTCGTTCTTTCCTCGAACCATAAACGACTGGAACTGCCAACCTCAATCGTTAACCGGCTCTGTAGAGGCACTTAAGCGTATTTAACCATGACCTATGATATATCTTTTTTTTATCTTATGCATGATGTATCTTTTTATTGTTCTTGCTGTTTTACACCTGTGTGCAATGCTATGATGTTTTGCCCCTCCTGCTGGGGCCCTTAAGTGGGCCTGCAGTATTCTGTAAATAAAGATGAATAAAATAAAAAATAAAAAGTTCTTCGATCCACCTTCCCATTCCGTTTTTTAATATAAATGCTTCTTCCGACCATTATATATGCTCCTCAAGGCTGAATGATTTCACTTTTGTTTAAACGTAGCTATTTGTATGGCTCCAAACAATAAGACAAAGGTAAAAGAAGGTGGATGCTTGAAGAGATGAAAACATGGACAAAAAACGCCGCTTGAGCGCACGTTTTTACGAAACAACTTGTCTTCGTCAAGACATGAAGTACACATGTCTAGCTGTACGCTGGCTGGCTTTCGGCATTGCATGCTTTCGGCATTGCAAGGTTGTAGTTGGGTATATTTGAAAAGAACCCAACACTCAAGCTAGAAGTAACCATGTTATTTCACTTCAGCGCCAACTTGTAGCTGAAATAAAAATATATGCAAAGAGTTGTAAGTATTGCCGTGTTTCTTCCTCAAGTTTTGTTATTGACCCGTTGCAGTATACTAATTCTCTGCGCAAACTGCGCTTGCCGTGTTGAAGACGCTTCAGAACTGTATAGTAGATCAGTTCGTTAAGATTACGCCCATTTCGCGAATATAACGGATTATTCTGAAACCTACGTGGTCGCTATAGATAACGCTAGATTATTCAACGACACATATGTATAAATGCCAACGCGCTTCACAGCTTGTCAGTTGATCGACAGCCATCGCTCCGTTCGCTGCTATCAGTGCCATGCAGCGTATCGTTGTGATCTGACTTTCCTTTTGCATGGCCACAAGTTCGGCCCAAATAAACAGTTTTATTTTCGACCTGAAGTCTGCTCCCTTCGTCAACGTCGCGACCCTGGGACAATATACGTAGCTTACAGATATGTCATACTGTTGAAGATGGATCGTTGCGGCCGGAACATGTTCCTTCTGGGGGAATACTTGCAATGAGAACGAGTAAATCTTTCATCCCGAACGAGGGCTTGTACAGACATGATATCAGATACCAGCAACGTCCACTGCCTCTTAAGGGGACCATGCAACTCAGCAGTTCCAGTTATGGCTGACATGTTCCGGTCCACTTATCAGACAACTTCCCACACTAGAGGAAAAAAAAAACATTTAGCTGTGCCTCTCGTAACAAACAATTGGGGGCAAACAAGGCTTGGCTGGTGAGTGTCCGACCAACGGCTTTTATTTATTTATTTCGGTGATTCCACGTAATATCGACCAAATCATTACTGGTTGACCCCTTAAATTTTTTTCAAAATTTTATATATTGTTGCCTCATCAGTGATAATAACAGATCCGCAATTGCTTTTGCTGTAAGAAAATTTTTCGAAACACAGTAAATAATTGATGACGAAGAGGTCAATTGCCTCGCTTACCTGCTCTGCTGCTGTTTTTTTTTAATTCGTTGACGAATTACACAAAATATATTAAATACATGTGCCTCGAATTTGTTTGGCTACATATGCGCGCACAAGCGCGCTTACGTTGAAGTATATTTTGATTGTCTGCGTAGTGAAAAATTTTTTATAAGAAATCTCAAAATTGACCTAAAAATGTCTTTCTGCCTAGCTTGCAGGCTTTTATATCACAAAAAGCTATTGCAGAGCAGTGAAAATTCCGCATCGATTTCTGAGCAAGCTTATTTATATAACTGCTGAAGCTTATATTAATCGCATTTTTTCAACAAAAAGTTATAATCGCGCTAATTTCAAGAAAAGAGCAGGCAAGGGAAACTTCTGACGAATAAAAAAAAACAGTTTTCATATTTTTTAAAACATTCCCCACTTATTCTCCTACATATCAGCTTTCACGGCAATTTAAGACATGTTGCATTATATGGTTTTTCTTGCAGTTACGGCCCGTCAGAAAATGCCCTTGCTCAAATAAGCAACGGTAGATCGGACTTCCTGCCCGCTAAATATAGAACGCGCTATACTTGATTGATATGTGGGGTTTAACGTCCCAAAACCACCATATGATTATGAGAGACGCCGTAGTGGAGGGCTCCGGAAATTTCGACCACCTGGGGTTCTTAAACGTGCACCCAAATCTGAGCACACGGGCCTACAACATTTCCGCCTCCATGGGAAATGCAGCCGCCGCCGCCTGGATTCGAATCCGCGACCTGCGGGTCGGCAGCCGAGTACACTATACCACCGCGGTGGGGCCAAAGGTCTATACTTCGGTTTCTGAAAAAGCAAGCAGCACTGAAAAGCTGTCGACTGCCCTGAAGACGCAAATTTCGAGAGGATTTGGTCATGGAAGCGCCCATGAGTGCGGGATTACCGAGCAAGCAAGCGCGCACAGTCCATGCTCCGGCTTGAAGAGGGTCTGTTGAATATGGCCTTTTCAGAGGATTCAGTATAATTCGTGGGTCTGACGATTTTATGAAATTTGTCATCGCCTGCGGCTTTTAAACTTGGCATGACATTATATGAGGTAATTATGTGTCGCCGCTACAAATTAGTAGCGATAAACACGGTACAGGTAATTAGAAATTAGGGCTGCACCCCGAGGGATTCTTCGAGGCACTGCGGCATCAAGCTCTCTTGTCATCATCATCATAATCATCATAATCATCATCAGCCTGACTACGCTTGCATCCCATACCAAGCGGGCAGGAATTCCGATCTACCATTGCGCCATGGCATTTTCTGACGGGCGGTAACTGTAAGCAAAATCATATAATGCAACATTTTTATTGATTGATGATTGATTGATACATGGGGTTTAACGTCCTAAAACCACCATATGATAATGAGAGACGCCGTAGTGGAGGGCTCCGAAAATTTCGACCACCTGGGGTTCTTTAACGTGCACTCAAATCCGAGCATACAGCATTTCCGCCTCCATCGAAAATGCAGCCGCTGCAGCCGGGATTCGATCCCGTGACTTGCGGGTCAGCAGCCGAGTACCTTAGCCATTAGACCACCGTGGTGGGGCGATATTTTTCATTCAATTATATGAACACTCTCGGCTGGATTTTGCCGTGGACGTCGGCGTCACCGTCACTCACCGTATGTACGTGTCAATATATATAAATGCAAGAAAGAAAAAAGCAAGAAAACACCCCGACACGCGCAATCGAACATGGGACTTCAGCGTCGTGAAAGTGAGGCGTTAACCACTGAGCCAACCCGGAGCACGTTCTTCACCCGATCAAGCGGCAAGGTATTTATATCTACCACTTACCGCTGCTAACAAGCACCTCGGGGAGAATTGTGCTTTCAGCATTACCGGCAAGGCGCAATGAGCGTGCGTCGCCACATAGCGTGGCGGCGTCCACTCTAATCTCCTACGCGTACTTTGCCCGGCTTAGAGAAGGGGAGCGACGCTCTTTCGCGCACCCATTTTTCGCGGTGGCCCATTTTTCGCGGTGGCGAGGATCGTACGTCTTGGCTGCCCTCAGGCTTTACCAGGAACGATTCTGCTGTAGTTACTGGGTGCACAAACGTCACTGCAATCATTGCTGTCTCCGTTTGCGAAAAAAACGCGCTTTTCAGACTCAGCGAAGTAACAAATGAGACGCTCATTCGCGTGCATCTGCACCTGTGAGTACGTTTCATGCGTCATTTGTGCGTCAGAAACGTGGGGCACGTTACGACATGCTTTCTATTCTGCACGTGACCTTTCAATTTGTCGCTATCGCGTTCATTGCTTCGCCTTTGCGGCAAAGCTGTGACTTTTTTATTGATTGTGAAAGATGATGTGCGGTAGAATAATTGGGCAAAGTATAATAAATATCAAAAAGTGTTTTTAGTCGTCGTCAGAAGTTTCTCTTGCATGCTGTTTTCTTAATGTTAGCGGAATTGTATCTTTTTATTGTAAATTGATAATAAGCTCAGGCAGTTTTATAAGTAAGCATGCTGAGAAAATCATGCATAATGTTTATCCCTCTTCCATAGGCTCTTTATGAAATAAATGCCCACAAACTAGGCAGAAAAAACGTTTTTATGTCATAATTTAGAAATTATATTTAAAAATCTACTCTACGCAGACAATCTAAACATAATTGAATGTAAGCGCCAGTACGCCTATATGTAGCGAAACAAATTTGAGGCACGTAATATTAATATATTTTGTGTGATCACCAAATTAAAAAAAACAGCAGAGTAGGTAAGCATAGAACTCTGCCTCTCCGTCATTATTGATTTACTGTGCTTTGAAATTTTTTACTGCAAAAGCAATTGCAGATCTCTTCTTTACACAGATAAGGCAACAATATATAACATTTTGAAAGAAACTTAAGAGGTCAACCTGCCATGCTTTGTTCGATGTTACGTGGGGTCATCCATTTATTTATTTTTTATTTATTTATTTATTTATTTATTTATTCATCCTACACAGTTGGCATTTTCAAAACTATACAGGAGAAGGCGTACGAAGTAAATAATACTTTATATCCTGAAAGAGAGAAGAAGAAAGGAAGTCTGTGCAGTAATACAGAGCCACCACAGCAACAATAACAGCTTAACAGCGATAAATGAACAATGCAGATAAGTGTTTCAGTGGAGGTAAAAAGAAATACAAATCTAGCAAACATGATAACATCAAACGCTAACCTAAATTACACACAGATGGGAGCTGTTAAACGCGTGTAACAATGTGTGAGTAGATACGTGATACATCGTTTCTTTCTTTCTTTCTTTCTTTCTTTCTTTCTTTCTTTCTTTCCTCTTTCTTTCTTTCTTTCTTTTTTCTTTTTTTCTTTCTTTCTTTCCGTATTTCTATGAGACTGCGCAATTCTTTCTCCTAACTTTCTTCTTTCCTCCTTGCTGGAAATCGGACCACCATCAGCAGCGGTACACTTAGCAGCGGTACACTTCAATTCCTGCTGGCAATAACGAAGGTCAGGCGTTCATATCAATGCGACAACAAAGAGTCACAACGTGAAATGAGAAGAGGCCTTGGTAGCGGATCAGATTGCCCTATCCTAACCATCTGATCACCGACAAACCTCCGACCATGAGGGTATCAATTATTGAATATATTCCCAGAATTCTTCGTAAGATGAAAATATTTGGCGAGTTGGTATTCCACTGTGAATGGCACTTGTGCTAAAAAGATATAAATGCATTAAATGCAAACATAAAGACACCAAGTTCTTCGCTATATTTTCGCGCAAACGTGATTCTCAGTGTATTCCCTACGCTGTCGAATAAGTTTGCTCGAAAGTGAAAATCATATTCTGTTTCTTTCCAGTCGATCGTATTGTTCCACCCACTTCCGAGAGCTTCATGCATCTTGGCTGAACAGTGCACACGGAACGAGGACGGAGGAAAAGAACACGGACAAGCGCTGTCTGGGCTCCATCCTCGTTCCGCGTGCGCTGTTCAGCCAAGATGAACCCATACCAACTCGCCCAAACTTCCATTTTCGTGCAGCTTCGTGCATGTGGCGTAGTTTTCCATGGCCCCTGAGATTGAATGTATTGCAACCATTATGTACCTCGTGGCCCTCCGGGATTGGTCCCACTATGACCAAGCGACGAAGTCATGTGTTATCGTGTGACGTCATAGTGCTTGGGGACGACATGATGACATCGCTCACTGGTTATCTGTGTCACGCCATGATGACGTCATAAAGTGGCGAAGTCACATGTTAATTTTTCTACATGGCTCATGTTGACGGTGACGCCGAATCTTCGTGTTGGGTTGATTGGACATCTAGAGCTTTCTCCTTAAAAAGTACTCACACTGATTTAAAAAATTTCTGAATTGTTGCGCCAAATAAAAGGACTGGTGTCGAGAAACCTAAAACGAGGTTTGTGTTGCCTAGAAATGCATCGAATATATTTGGTTACAGCTGCCTTAAAAACATAGTTTCGTTTTCCTTCTCGACCAATGGCTTCTGAGTGACGTTTTAGAGCAGTCTGACGGCACGGGAAGACAGCAACTGCCGACGTACCGGCTGCAAATTTATTGGCGAATCTTGCGGCAAATCTATGAGTGAATTGTCTTCCAGTAATCCAAACATGGGTTTCCGTGAATTTGGCAGCGTCCTGGACGCGGAGCTCACCAATTCTCGCAGGGTCTTCACAAGTTGGAATAAGGTCCCTTGCATTGGATCCGGCTTGTGGTTGATCAGCGGGGAAGACTTCAAAATCAAAATAATATATTTTATACATGTTTGCTGACTACAGTGTGTAGAGAGTAACTTAGAAGTGTGGCATTTTTGGCTAATTGGTATGACATGATGATAGTTATAGCGCGAGAACTGAACCACGACAAGAGTCCTTCCTGTCGTGTCCTTCTTGTCTCTTTGTCGTTGTTCTGTTCTCGCGCTATAACTATCGTCGTGTAGAGAGTGTTGAAACTGCACAGCAAGGAAACAAAAAAAATGTCCCTTTCTTGACGTCTTCAAATCATGTATACTTCTTTCAAACACTGCAAAGCACTGAAATCGTATACTGACGGTACGCCACCGTTGGAACCAAATCAACCAATATAAGAAGCCTTACACCATACTCGGGTCGCCTCACAGAGGGCGGTCCGTTAAAAGGGCGTGTAAAAAGCGGGCCCCCGGCACGCCGACAGCCTCTCCGGTCTTCTCATTAGCGGCAGCGACGCGCGAAGTCGGTCAGCAGCTGCTGCCGCAACTTTCACGCTACAAGACTGCAACAGCGGCACCATAAACTGGGAGAGAAACAGGAGTCGGGCGCAGGAGGGGCGGGGGATCCAAAGCAGGGACACAGAGGTTCCGTGCATCGTATCTCCACCTGCCGTTTTTTCCCACACTCCAGAGTACACCTGCGTTCTTGCGCCATGCTCAGACTACCACTGAACGTGTCTTAGACACATTGCCTGCGGGGACCCAACGGCGGTGAACTGTTTACTATGCATGTCGCGTCGAAATCTCTTAATGAGAAAAGTAAGGCACAGGACGCAATCTGCAAAGAAGTGTATTCTCGGAGCCACCTTTACGCGGGGCTTATAGGCAGTAGAGGGAGGTGTTACCGGGGCCTTAGTAGCGATGGGAGAAGCGTTAAAATGGTGTATTTATTCTAGAACTTCATCGCACTGAATATATTATTAATATTATTAGTGTTGTTGTTGTTGTTGTTGTTGTTGTTGTTGTTGTTGTTGTTGTTGTTGTTGTTGTTGTTGTTGTTGTTGTTGTTGTTGTTGTTCATAGTTTCCCGTCCCAAAACCGCAATATATTTATGGGTGTGTTCCAATACTCACCGTATATAGACGGCTAAAGTGACAGCTAAATGGACGGCGGCCATCTTAAGCCACATTCCAATTCTCGCGTAGCCGGCAACATGGACAGCTCCGAGAAGACCGCATCGTAGACAAATATGATGCCGGCTACATTGCTGTCTCAACAAGATGGCGGCTCAGCGAATCGCTCAGATAGATCAAATATCGCCGGAACTGATCGTCTGCACACAAGCAGACGCTTTCCCAGACGCTCAATGTGAGTAACGTTTATTTGTTTTTTTTTTATTTCAACACGAAATAAGCCAGAACTTACAACTGTTACGTTTGTTTATCTTAGCTTTTTCTTCTCGACGCGAGGTAGCGCATCGTTGCGTGAAAGCCGTCTAAATGTGTTCCGTTTCTCGGGCAGCATGGGCTCGATGCTGTTCTGTTCTGTTCTGTTTTAACTGTTTTGCTGTGGAGAGGTTGAGGTGCCTATTGCCTCGGCTACTCCATATTACAAAGTTCTGCAGCGAAAAATAAAATAATAATACAGAACTGTACCCCAAAATTAACAATACGGAAAAGAAAAAACACATAATAGCACACTGAAACCAGTTCAAATATTATGCCAATACACAGTTTTCTTCACGCAGTTCACACAGTCATAAACTATTTACACGCACACCTTACTACTCTAATGCCAGTATATACATGACCACATTTTACATAATACCCATCTCTGGCTGTCAGTCATAGGCGCTTGTCCAGTCCGGTCTCCACTAAAGAGTCTGTCAGGAATATTATTGCCTTTTCTGAAGATGCATCTCAGGCCATGGTCCAAGCAGTTTCTTTATTGTGAGGGGCCGTCTGTCCAAACTTGCTAATTTGTTCTTTAATTTTTCTCTTTCCTTCGCGTATTTAACGCACCCCAAAAGAATATGGCGAACATTTTCTTCTGCATGACCACAATGGCATTCCGGTGAGTTGGATCGATGTATCTTGTGCAGGAAGCTGTTTGTGTATGCTACTTCCAATCTAAGTCGGCGGATCAATGTCTCTAGGTGTCGTGGGAGGTCTGTCGCTATGGAAAATTTTCTGTGTGGATCAACTTCATAAAGTACCGTTTCCTTTGATTTAGGGCTCTCAAACCACTTCTCCATCGAACAATGGTTAGCTCCTTGCGATATAAAATGTCGAATATCCACCCCAGACAGAGGGATTGCACAATCCCGTCCTTCCTTCAATGCTTTCTTCGTGAGGCTATCAGCATCTTCATTTCCCTTTATTCCAATGTGGCTGGGTATCCATTGGAATACGATGCTATGACCCTGCGATGAGGCATATTCCACAGTTTCTGCGATACATTGTGCTATTTCACCATTTTTGTAAGGTGATCTCACATTTCTGATCACCTGAAGAGCAGGTTTGCTATCAGTGCATATCACCCATTTTCGTGGCTCGGTATTCTCGCAGATAAGCTTAACTGCTTCAAAGATAGCCACCAATTCTGCTGTCGTCGATGAAGATTTGTGCGATAATTTGTACATCCTCTTTTTCTGAATTTCGGGTATAAAGACCGCACAGGCTGACGCTTCTTCTGTGCATGATCCGTCTGTATGTATCTTCGTTTTTTCATTATGCATTACATGAAGCTGATGAAGTACCAACTGTGCCGCTACTAGAGGTGCCATGTCTGCTTTCTTCTCTATGCCGTGTATTTCACGGATAACGTTGAGAAGTGGCAGCCTCCAAGGTGGTTTTGAAGGTTTCGATTGTTTAAATTTTGGTACTACTGCTTGAAATGATGAAATAGTATCCTGTAGTCTCGTTGCCGTCCTTTGTGTTAGTGCACCAGATAAAAAATGACTTTCATCTTGCGTGAAAATTCTAAATAAATTTCGAGATGTTTCTTAAGCTCGGAGTACTGCCAAAGGTGGCTCTCGAGCCTCCGCATACACTAAAGCACTGGAAGTTGACCGTGGTAAACCCAGACATACCCTCGAGCTCCTTGGCAATAACAAGTGAAGTCTCCTTTCGGTGGAGGCTGGAAGTCCGTGCAGCAGAGGCAGTGAGTAAGTTACGATGGGGCGTATCCAGGCAACATGTAGGGCTAATAATGACTCTGTAGTATCACCCCATTTGGCCCCGCAGAGATGCCGGAGGATTCGAATGGCCTGATTCACTTTTTGTTCCCGGGACTGGACTTGAGGCGACCATGTTAGTCTCCGGTCTAAAATTACTCCCAAGAATTTATGAGTTTTAACCATTTGAATAGGCTGATTTTGCAGAATAATCTGGAAATTTCCAGGTCTTTTTAATGTAAACGGAAGTATGGCTGTTTTAGCCAGACTCAGTGCCATACCTCTTTTTAAAAAAAAAAAACGGTCTACATATTCCAACCCTTCTTGTAGAGTTTGTTGTCAATCCAAAAACGATGGACCAGACGTCCATATACTTATATCATCAGCATATACTGAGCATCTGATGTTATGTGGGAGATTATACGGGAGCTGCGCCATGACTGCATTAAAGAGAGTAGGGCTTAGCACGCTGCCCTGTGGCACTCCTTGGTTGACATGTTCTGACGTTGGGCCCTTCTGCGTAACTACAAAAACTTTCTGGTGCTCCAGGAAGTCAGCGATCCAACGCAGTATCTTGCCCTTTAATCCCTGTAACCCCAGGCCTTCCAGAACGTGAACGTGACTCCCTGTGTCGTATGCTCGGTAAACATCAAGGAATACAGCGACAGTGATGTTTCCTTGCGTTCATTGGTTTTCCACATCTGTGACAAAATCCAGAATGCAGTCCATTGTGCATGTACCTCTTCTGAAGCCGGCTATGCTTTCTGGTAGTAACTTTTTCATGTCTTGCCACCATAAAATTCGTTCGTTGATCATTTTTTCCATCACTTTTGAAAAACAACTTGTCAAGCTAACCGGCCTATACGAGTCCAACTGCATAGGGCTCTTCCCTGGCTTTAGCAACGGTACTACTTTTGATATCTTCCAACTTTCCGGAACTTTTTCTTCTTGCCAACTTTTGTTATAGATGTCCAACAGGTGTAATTTTCCTTTCTCGCACAAATTAGCAAGAGCAGCGTATGTAACTCCATCTGTTCCTGGTGAACTTCTTCGTTTTACTGAAGACAGCACATATTAGAGCTCCTCTGGTGTGAAGCTGTCATCTAGATCTGATGAACTGATCGCGGAGAACTTTGTTACAACCGCCGAAGCTGATTCTGCTGAGTATTTATATTCGCTAGTTTGGGCGGTCTCTCCATTTCTCAGTATAAGATCGCAAAATTCTTCGGCAATCACACGTTCGCTAACTCCTCGACACAGCGCTAGAGCCTGTAGTTGTCTCGAGTGGACTACTGGCTGTCGGCGGGCGCGTACCATGTTCCACAGTTGAGGCGCCGAGGTAAATGGAGAAAGTGAGGCACATAAATCTTGCCACCTTTTGGTTGAAAGCTTCTGCAGTTGGTTATGCATTGCAGAATGTACTTTGTGTGCAACCTTGAAATCTTCTAAATTACCCGACCTGCGATATCTTCTTTCAGATCGGCGTCGTATTGCCCGAAGCCTCTCATATTCAGCGTCAACACCCGAATACCCATCTGGAATGGGTACTGCACGAGTTGTTTTTGTTAGAAAATTTTTTATCTTCGATGCATACGTTTTTGCGTCAGAACAAGGTTCAAGATGTTGTCTCTGTAGTTCTCGAAAGATTGCCCAATTGGTAATTCTTGTTGTGCGGTTATTTCTCGTTTTCTTCAACTTGCTCGATGCTGTCTTCTATAAGCAGTCTTCGTAGACTGTCTACGTGCTGTCTATAAGAATTGGAAAACAGCCTATGAGAGACGCCGTAGTGCAGCGCTCAGGAAATTTTGACCACGTGGTGTTCTTTAACGCGCACTGACAGCGCGGAGTACACAGGCCTTCACCATTTCGCCGCCATAGAAATGCGACCGACACGGCCTTTGCCGAACATGCAACCTTTGGGTCAGCAGCCGAACGCCATAGCCATTGTTTCACTGAGGTGGACTAAATTCTAAATATTACTGAGTCATACTAAAGTTACGAACTGTAAAGGATGTTAGTAAATATATGGTCGTCCTTCTTACGAACCTCGTTGTAGTTCTGCAAAGTAAAGAGATTTTGTGGCTTGTGTGGTTGGTATTCATGTGGCTGATTTTACCAGTTTTTGATAATTATTTAGGAAATAAGATACACGGATTAGTTTTTATTGTGCGCTGGTACATTGCCATTCACATATGGTTCTTTTGTAAGCGTTAGAAAAAAAAAGCCAGTGTTTTTTGTCAAATAGGCCCCTACAGGTTCAATCCTGATAAATATATGGTGCCCTTTAGTAATACGAACGTTTCATTGGACCACGCGTATCAAGAGTTTTTACATTTAGAACCACCAATTTCACGCGGCCACATTCAACAGCGTAAAAAGGGGGGCGAGTTGGTTAGACTTCATGGTTTAAAACGCGGACCCAAAAAGACGATACTCAAAATGAATGAGATGAAGGAAACACAAGATGAAAGAGATGAACGATCAGCGCTGGTCCTGTGTTCCCGCTATCTTGTGTACCGTTGTTTCGTGCCGCGTTTTAAACCATTAAGGCCACATTCATTATCAATAAAGTCTGCACAGTAACCGTTTGTCGACTCTTTTGACTTTTGTGGCACTTGTCGAGGTTGAGCAGCCTCGCGCGAGTTAAGGTGAGCAGTTCTGCGCGAGCGCGAGAGGCAGTGACGTCACACAGCTGGGTCACCGGAGAAGGCCTGAAATAGAGTTACGCGGTATGGCATATACAGTAACTCTAGCCCGGAAGATCCTGGAGCGACGTGTTACTAGCGGGCGAGCGCTTGACCCACGCGATATCACTCACTCGCCAGTCCGTCCATCCATCCGTCCGGCCATGATTTTTCCGTCCGTGGTTCGTTTATTCATCTGTTCCAGCATCCGTGGTTCGTCCATTCATCCGTAGTTCATTCGTGGTTCGTCCATTTATCCGTAGTTCATTCGTGGTTCGTCCATCCGGCCTTTGTTTGTTCGTCCGTCTGTCCGCCTGTCCGTCTGTCCATAGCTCATACGCTACATATATCCTGCCATAGCCGAGCTAAGCCACTGCTATTTTTTTTTTCAAGTGCGTAGTTTGAAGTTTCAAGTGCGGCCACCCTTGGAGCCCTGGCTGTCGTATATGTACTTTTTTATGTGGTCGCCTTACGATACAGCAGCATGGCGCAACGAAGGTGAAACCGCAGCTCTAATCTTACCACCTTGTATAGGAGGTGGAAAGATTAGAGTTAGCGTGCGAGTTATGTCGCGAGTTGGGTTGCGAGCTCCTGCACAGGTCAGCGTATACCCTGACCTTCACTGGAGCTCGCAACCAACCTCGGAGATGACTCCACGTCACGGTCAGTGGTCGCCATAGCGCATCATCTGCACCATATGAATTAACAATGTATCAAGTGCCCGGTGGTGCAAAAAGCGTTTTGTTTGCTGCCATGTATCTAGAGTGTATATTAAGTTGCGTAGGATTGGGTATATTTAGGTGCATGGCAGCAAAAAAATAGCGACAGAATTTACTGGCACAAGAGATTTAAACGAGTAACTGCTGGTAGGTTGTCGCGCTGACGAGCTCCAGGGCACAGCTACGCTTACCGACTACGGCAACCTCATTTCAATGGCGGCAGAATGTAAGAACACTCGTGCGCCTACATTTAGGTGTGCGGTAATAAGTAAATAAATAGGAAAAAAGTTCAAACAGCTCCGCTTCATGGTAACCTATTACACAGGGCGCACGTTTATTACTGCATAATAACAGAAACTTTGAGCGTTTATGATGAACGCTCACGACGAAAGATGGAATTTAGGATGATGATAGGGCTCTTACATGTGGCACAGATTTCTGTGACAAGTACCGGTTTGTTGGACTAAGTATATGCCTTTAGTTTTAGTGAACTAATTGCGAACGGTGGGATGGACTTTGTTTCTGTGGCGCATGCCATTTTATGATGCTTGCCTGCTTTAAGCCGGAATCCAAGACATGAAGGCCTCGACTAAGGACAGCTTCGGTTTTAAAGAGACCGTGAACTGTCCAGTACATAAAATTAAATGACTGTTCTGCATGGAAAGTTTGTGAGGCACATTGACTCAAAACCAGCCCTTTTTTTTTTCTTGACAGGTGAATATATATCTTCATACTTCATCACTGAAAATGTCCCGCCGCGGTGGTCTAGTGGCTAAGGTACTCGGCTGCTGACCCGCAGGTCGCGGGATCGAATCCCGGCTGCAGCGGCTGTATTTTTGATGGACGCGAAAATACGGTGGCACCGTGAGCTCAGATTTGGGTGCGCGTTGAGAATCCCAGGTGGTCAAAATTTCCGGACCCTTCCACTACGGCGTCTCTCATAATCACATGGTGGTTTTGGGACACTAAACCCCACATAGCAATCGTCACTGAACGTCGTCAAACATGATCAGTGGTGCCTGTGGCGACAAAATTATGAACGATATCATGTACCTGGCCAAGTGACAGTTGATTGCTGTACGCGGTCAGCGATTTTTTTTTTTTTGATATTGAAGTATTGTTGGCTCGTTATCTTTAAAAAATTGCTCCGTAAAAATGTACATACAGCCCTCCGTCAGTATCACGCGTGTTGTAATGATCCCGTGCATCGCGTCTTAAGCAACTTTTGAGCATGCTCATGAAACTATGCACGCAGTTTCCAGGTGGTCAATACCCCTGTCACATGTGGCAACATGAGTGCACTTTGAGCGAGTACACTTAGCCGCGAGTGTGATTTGCGCGCTGTCAAACGAGCAAGTTTAGTGTCACTCGCTGCAAAGTACACTTGCCGGCAAGGGCGTGCCCCAACCTCACTTCGCTGCGACGAAGTGCGTATGCGACGAAATGCGTCACTGGTACCGAAGCTATAGCTTCGGTACCAGTGACTTGCACACAAATATGCTGTTGCCTAAAGTGGCGCTCGTACTATATTCAAACCATTGTTTTCGTCATGAGAGACTTTGCTATGTACTAAAACAAACCACAAATCAACAAACATTCTCGCTACTCTCAACCTCGGGCAGTTTCCGGCCACGTCCGCTACGGAGATGCGGCGCACATGCTGTGCAATGGCCGCGTCCATCGCGTTGTTTACTTACAGGCACACTTGCACATGTTTAGGCGAGTCGTTCTTTAGTCGTTTACGATGGCCTGTGCCACTGGTGCTACTCCCACGAACACAACATGGTCAGACAATGACACACGGGCACAAACGTAACAAGTATATATTGCGCTACAAACCCAACAATTGCCACTGTCATCACTTCAAAAGTACACTTCGTTTTCTCGTGTAGAAGCGAACCGCCAAAATAACACTTCGTGAGCTTGAGTACACTCACTCAAAGTGCACTTAAGTGCCACGTGTGGCAGGGGTATCAGATTTTCGAGCAAAGTAGTTTTGCTACTGACACTTCAGCTAAGAAATGGTGTATTACTGCTACTCGGTCCGGGTATAGTCCCTAAAAATATTCTCGGGACACTAGCATGGGCGTGCACATGCGTAATGATGTTTTGAGTGACTTGGGTTGGCTAATGTATTGAGAGAGTAACGACGCCAGGACAAGACAACCATGACACGGGAGCATGCAACCTTGGGCACAGGCGCACACAACACGGTAAAAATAGAGGGAAGGTGTATAATGCCTTATCATCTCATTGTAACAGGGACTCGCTCGCTGGATTCCGTGCCGACCGGTTGTGCCCTCGCGATCTCCGACCACAGCACTTCTCTGGTCGACTGGGTTGGTCCTACGCTACCCCCTGCCGCCGGTCCCCTACGATGACGTCAGCGCAGCTCTGGCCGAATGGATTAGCCCTGCGCCATCTCCTGACGCCGACAAGAGCTCTCGCAAGTGGGGCGCCGTCCTCGGACTCCTGTGACCGTGTTTCCATCTCTCCTATCTCTCTTATGTCGTCGCTCGCTGTCCAAGCGCATCTCTCTCTATATATACCTTTATTCCTATCCTTTTAGTCCCTCCTCACCCCCATCCCTTGTAAGCTACTGTTGAGGTGTCGCATGCTGATGCAGACAGTTACCAGGCTCACTTTTCTCTTCTTTTCTCTCTTATAACCAGAATCTCATTGTAACACCTTGTTGTTTTCAAGAATATAGTTGAAAGCCCAAAATAATGCTGGTTAAGCGTAGTAACAGTAACTCCTGCGAAAACAGAACGACGACCGCTTTCACAAATAGCGAGAACGGCAGGCGGCATCGTTATCAATTCTAAGCGTTACTATAGGAAAGATACATCTGTGTTTGGAGCCTTTCATATAAAAAATACTCCTATAAAATAACTACGTGCTTTCGGGAGTAACCACTGTAGGTCGAAACACTATATGAAGGATACGCTTTCTGTCACAGAACAAAAAAAAAAATGTGTCAAAACAATCAGTTGTCGGTCCCTTTTAAAAAAGCAAGCGTTCAATGTCAGGTCCACCTCAGTGAAAGCTTTACGAATGGGAAGTATTGGTTCGCCCGTGTTTATCGACCCTTTCCTGCTTTTTGATGCTGTGTGGCATGTGCTTATGGGATTTTTGAAATCATTTAGCATACTTTTCTTATGATTATTTTACCTGTTCTGCACTTGTTTAGTTCACTTTCTACTCTTAGCCAGGTCCCGCATGAAGTTCTAGATATAGCCAGGAAATCGGGCATTATTTGTCTGGTTTCCTGGATAAAACCAGCAATTAACCAGGGCCTGATCGAGAGTGATATATGGTGTCGATTTTACTGTTTCCTGTTCCGAGCGTGGTGCGTCTTTTTGCAGGCGCTGGCGTTCCTCGTTTGCTTCTCTCTTCCTTCTATCTGTCTAACTCCCGATACTGGCGGGAGGCTTAGGCTTTGCCGACTTGGACACACTCTGGTTTGCACCGGAGAGCAAGCAGCGGCTTTCCGGTCGTACAGCCTGCTCGGATTATATGTACCTGCGGGACGCCAACGCGAGACACGAGGCGACGACAGGGCCATCCTCGAAACTTTTCCGCAATTACAAAAAAAAAAAAGAAAGAAACGGGAGATGGAACAGTCTTCTACTGCGGAGCGCACCACTTCCCCGCTTTGGCCGAGGACAGTTCCGGGCGGCGTAGTCGCATGCCGCGCATGCCGACACGCTCGCTGTCTGTCGCTCTCAGGCGCGTCGTTTTCCGTTCCTCCGCCATCTGCTTTCACTCGGAGGACTGCTACGCACCAAGTGGCTAGCGGGAGTCGCATTCTCGCACTGGAGGTCCGCTTCCCACGGGCTTTGCCAGCTGTCGGGTCCACCATACGCGACGAAAAGTAAAAAAAAAAAGCAAAAAAAGAAGCAAACGTCTTCACTTTCGCGTTTCCAGTTCCCTCCTCGCCATCGTCCAGCACCTGCACGCACTTCCGACCTCTGACCACTGTGTGCTTAATCCGCGACGGTTTCTGCAACGCATGCACCTTCTGGCGTAGCATCTTCGGGACCTCTTATTTATTTGTCTATTTTTCTCGCGAGTGACCCAGCACTACGCAAGACGTGAGAGAAAAGACTGAGAGCAATCGGCATTCAGCGAAAACGCAATTGAACTGCAACGTTTGACGTCTCAAACTGACATGTAGGAAAAAATAACACGGATACATGCGAAGTGCCGCAGAATGAAGGCCTCCGGTTGGTAAGGTCTGCACGAGCTCTGTGGTGCATGCATGTGCGCAAATCGCGACACGAGACCTGGATCGGGCACTCTTCGGCGTTGGAATGCGGATTCAGAGATTTCAAGTTGAACCCGCAGGCTTATGACGAGATCAGGTACGGTACAACATGGAACTCAGCCAATGGCACGTAATACCTCATCTCTTCCTAGAAACGCTGCAATGAGGACATAAGAAAACCTTCGTAAGAAAATCTGTCTTAGTCTTCGTATCAGACGAGGGGTCTGTTCAAGTTACCGTTCCGCGAACTAAACAAATGTGCTTCCCCGAGTTGATAAGTGAACGTCAAATCATTCCTAGCTGGTAAAACAACAAAAGTCGTGCTCCTAAAACAAGCAGAATTAATTCGGCCGTTTTCGAATAGGTTACGCAAACATGACGTTCATTTCGGACTATCTGCGTGCAATGAAACTCGAACAGAGGCCTTCGCGATGGTATAGTTCGCGCCGTACAGTTATCACTTTTGACAGGCGCGCGCATTCTATTCCATGTTCCAGGTAGCTCTGCGCATATATGCGCGACTGTCCGTGGTGATTAGTGGACGGCACGCATTATACCATCGCGAAGGCTTGCCGCTGTTCGGGTTTCAGTTGACGCAAATGGTACGTACGCTAGCGTATGACGATAGCGTGTGACGCATGCGCAGTTGTAGTAAACGCTTGCGCGAACGTTCACTTACGTTACATTAAAGAATCCCATTGTATATAGCAAGATGCGCATGGAGGTGCAAAACTGTGATTCTTCATTGCGTCAAAGCTATGACTCTGATTATAAAATAGCCGGTTTTCTGAGCAGAACGACGAGGACACGTGAAGGAAAGAAAATGAAGTAAACCGGTCATTCAAGATGCACCAGCAAGGTCACTTTAGCAGTTGCTGAGAAACGTTACTTAAAGTGCAGTACGAATCACCGGCGAAGCCGTGTACATGCTACAAGTCAGAACGACATGGCAGAGATACCTTTAGAATGTACAGTACAGCTTCAACTGTGTAATTCAAGTTTTCTGCTTTTCATATAGCATAACGATGAGTTGTAATCTCGAATAAATATCGCAAAAATAAATCAAAGCCTATCCATGAAGTGAATGATGATGAATGGGCGAAGCTCTGGAGGTACATCGGTAAACAGTGGATCCTCCGCATATCTTGCCCAGTCGATCATCATGTAAAGAGGGCGATCACACGCTGGTGCCGCTTTGCGAGCCGTCCCGTCCGCCACCTTGTCTTCGTTGCTCATACTCAAAGCATACAGACAGTCGACGAAAGAGGAAGCGCGCCAAGAGCAAGCACATTTTAACGTAAGAGCGAACGTGGCCTCCTTGTCCTATCATACGAAAGCACGCATTGGAGTGGAGCGAGCGCCGCAGCACCATCTAGTGAGCCATTTCAGTACTAGCGGTGCAAGCGCCCCAGCGAAATCTAGTGAGCGCTCCGAGTACTAGTGGTGGCTACTACAACGCTGGACTTGCTTACGCCTTAAGGAGCTTCGCCCCTGAAAGGCGTTTCTCGTAACACCAGGCGAGTTGGCTGTGCGACACCAAACGTACTCTGCGTATTTGAACCACGTTATGCATGCTGTAGCGTTGTTTTCTCCAATTTTTGCTATCCTGATTACTTCATCTTGTTTGTTATAGGTTAACTGGAACACGTCTTAAAAATATCTGAAACTCAAGCTGTTGCATAAACCAGCCTCCCGAAATAATAACGCTTCGGGTCAGTTCGAGGGCATAAATTTGGGAACGACGAGAAGTAGGCCAAACTACGGTGTTACCAAGGTATAAATGTGACCTAATTACAGCTGTTGAATATGAAATATGTAGGCCACAAAGCATCAAACTGCATATATATATATATATATATATATATATATATATATATATATATATATATATATTGTGGTGTACACGTATCCCGAAGGAGTACGGCCACCAGCGTGGGTTCGGTCTTAGCGAGCCGCAGGGCACGCGTCAACCGTCGCCGTGGCGGGAAACACGATACTGCTCAAGTCGCAACACTTTATTGTGGCAACACCAACGCAGTACAGCCCGTTGCAAAAAGGCGCGGCGGGAAAGCAAGTAGGCTTATCCACGCCACGGGCACAAAGTACTACACAGGGGTGCCACGAGCACGTCTCCGCGGTAAAGGTAATCCACGGAGACACCGGGACAAAGGGGTCCGGTTGCTCGAGCGAGGGCAAAGGCGCTCGCGTTGGCTTCGAAGGGAGACGGGTCGGCGTAGCTAGGCCACGCACTAGGACACCGTACTGCCCTTCGGCCGTGAGTACGCAGCGGGGCAACAAAAGGTGAGCGTTCGCATCGGGCGCGAGGCGCCGTCAGCGAAGTCCGACGAGCCCCGAGCGACGGGACTCGACGGACGGAAAAGAATGCGTGGCTCACCGTTTGAAGTCCCGGACTGTACTCCCCGCTCCCGACGCAGCGCGCGAAAACCCCTTGGGAGGCTCCCCGCGCGGCGCCACAGTCAACATCCGCTACCGGGTGAGGGAGTTAAACGTCACTCCGCCCTTCCCAGCGCGGCAGACAGCAAAGGAGGGTAGGCATGTCGGGACATGAGAAAAGAGGCGGCAAAGCCCGCGCAAAGGCAGCGGGCCAGCCTCAATTCCCACATCCCCCTCTCCTAAATTTGCCCTTTACCGGTCTGCAAAAGGCAGCCGGACGTCACCCATGCAGTTAAAATGACACTGCTATGAGCGACAGCTAACCTCAGTCCAGCCCTGCTACTGCTGCTTAAAAAAAAGATTAAAAATGAGTAACAAAAACATAAATAACAAAGTAAACACACGACACTATACAAATAACTGCGGAAGGGAGCACAGAAACGTGGCACTAGTGTTCGTGGTGCTGAAGGGGGATAGCGTCCACTGCGCGGAGGGGCGGAAAGGCGTGACAGTGTCCGCTGGGTGCGATGCCCGGGTGCGAGGTCAGAGGTACCGGAAGGGGGGGGCTCACTGATGGCTTGTTCCTGCTCTTGATAAGCCGCGAGTCCGACGAAAGCCGCTTCGGTTGTTCGGAGGCCCCGCATTTCTGGCTCGATGAGGGAGCTGGAACGTTGCAGGAAGCCGGGCCTCTCCGGTGGTCAGGGAGGCCGAACCAAAATTGGCTGCGAGGCGCCCTGGCGTTGGCCGGCAGCATATAGCTGCTTTCAGCTGGCCTCGCGCAGGAGCCATGGTGGAAAAGGCAGCACGGCTTCTTCGGCGACGGCCAAGAGCAGAGCACAGCCAGATGGTCTGATGTCAGTGGGTCAATGACCCCCCAGCACCTCCAGCGTCCGCATCGATGGGGGGAAGCCATGACGCACTCTTCGCGGGCTCGCACTGAAGCGTCACGCACTTACACACGCACACACACAGCCGACGGCTGCGCGAGCGTAGGCGCAAAGCGTCCTTCGTCTCTCTCCCCCGGCAAGCACCGACACTCAAGGTCACACACAGCTCCCTTCGCGGTAGACGAAACGAACACGAAAAAAAAGTAAACACAGAGCATACTGACACTAAACATCTGGCAAAAAACAAAATACAAATAACACTTAATATTAGACAAAAGAAACATAAAATACACATGAACACTTAAAAAAAAAAGAAACACTGGCAGCAGACAGGGCGGGGTCAACTCCTTTACGAGAAAAGGCCGTAAAGAAGCTAACCTATACTGAGGCTAGACAGTAATCTGAGGGCCTTCGGTTGCGGAGAAGTCCGCCGTCCGGCGCGAAATCACAAAGGTGACCGCTTCCTCAGATTATACCGGCGCGGGGTCCGAATGCGGTCCGTCGCCCCGGGTGTGCCCGTTGCTTGCGCGAAGTGCCGCAGGGCACTGGCGCGAGCTCGTCAGACCGTGACAAAGGGCTTCAGGTCTGCGATGTGGGCACGGCTGAGTTTTCCCAAAGGGGATCTTTCAGCTAGTACGCGCCACGGACGCTCACTGACAATCGGTTCATAAGACCGGGCGGCTTTCCAACCCTTGGCTCAACCGTTTGTCAGACGTGGCAGACACGGAATAGCGATAAAAGCCACGCTTCGTGCCGGGCCAGGTCACAACATTGCTCAGTTTGCAAAAACTTTCGAGCCACTCAGGTGACCGGCCATGGGTTCGTCGTGAGAGGATCGCAACAGTGCGGCTCTCAGACTTTTGGGCATAACCACCTTAAACGGGTCTATGGACTCGTCGTCAGTGGCTATATACTTCAGCAGGAGCCCGTCATGGTCCAGCAAAATGAATCCGCCGGGGACTCAGCGACACACGCTGTTTCAGCCCCCTAATCGCGCCCGCCGCAAAGCAAGCAGCGTAACGGCGCTCCGCGCCTCGTCAAGACGGTTTAACGGCGCCCGCCGCAAAGCAAGCAGCGTATACGGCGCTCCGTTCCTCCGAGACTCGAAACGGATCACTCTGCTGAGCCTTCAGTAGCTCTTCGCTGCCGAAAGCAATTCCCATTCTCCCAAATGGTGGAGTCTGGTATCGCGCCCACTCAGGACCGCAGCAACCGTCGCGTGAGTCGGCGTTACGGGTTCGCTCTCGGCCTCGTGGCCTTCGGAAAGCTCCCCCGCTCAGCCGCTTCGCGGTGCGCCGCTTACCTGGTTAACAGCCAAGGTTTGTCCGCATGGGGACTCACCCTTCTCGCCGAATGGCGGCGAAGCTGCTGTTTCGCCCCTGACGCTTGCATGTGCTAAGGCACCGCGAGCGGCCGTCGCACCGAAATCCAGGTTCTCGGCAGACAACAAGGGGCACGAGATAGCGCGTCAGCTACCACGTAGGAGTGTATTCACCACAAAAAGGGGTGACGACACAGGCGAGCGCCGAAGGGCGCCCGTCGATAGAGGCGGTGGCCTCTTGGTGCAACGCGGCATGCCACGAAGCAGACAACGTTCGGGTAGGACAAGAGGCCCATTCCGAAGCGACGCGCCATCTCCAAAGGGAGCGGCTAGGCGCCTCGTGTCGTCACCGCAATAGGGGGTGCCGACACAGACGGGTGCAGAAGGGTTCCCATCAATAGAGGCAATGGCCTCCGTGTGCAACGCGGCATCCGCTAAAAGGGACAGCGGACAAAAGTCCCGCGAAGCAGCCATGTTGCGACGAGCCCGAATCGCGCAGGCGAACTGACTCGCTAAGAGCAATCAAAAGCTAGAGCTTTTGATACCGCGTTGGGCGCCAGTGTGGTGTACACGTATCCCGAAGGAGTACGGCCACCAGCGTGGGTTCGGTCTTAGCGAGCCGCAGGGCACGCGTCAACCGTCGCCGTGGCGGGAAACACGATACTGCTCAAGTCGCAACACTTTATTGTGGCAACACCAACGCAGTACAGCCCGTTGCAAAAAGGCGCGGCGGGAAAGCAAGTAGGCTTATCCACGCCACGGGCACAAAGTACTACACAGGGGTGCCACGAGCACGTCTCCGCGGTAAAGGTAATCCACGGAGACACCGGGACAAAGGGGTCCGGTTGCTCGAGCGAGGGCAAAGGCGCTCGCGTTGGCTTCGAAGGGAGACGGGTCGGCGTAGCTAGGCCACGCACTAGGACACCGTACTGCCCTTCGGCCGTGAGTACGCAGCGGGGCAACAAAAGGTGAGCGTTCGCATCGGGCGCGAGGCGCCGTCAGCGAAGTCCGACGAGCCCCGAGCGACGGGACTCGACGGACGGAAAAGAATGCGTGGCTCACCGTTTGAAGTCCCGGACTGTACTCCCCGCTCCCGACGCAGCGCGCGAAAACCCCTTGGGAGGCTCCCCGCGCGGCGCCACAGTCAACATCCGCTACCGGGTGAGGGAGTTAAACGTCACTCCGCCCTTCCCAGCGCGGCAGACAGCAAAGGAGGGTAGGCATGTCGGGACATGAGAAAAGAGGCGGCAAAGCCCGCGCAAAGGCAGCGGGCCAGCCTCAATTCCCACAATATATATATATATATATATATATATAAGCAGTTTGATGCTTTGTGGCCTACATATTTCATATTTTCTCCCACCGAGACTGGCGTCGTTGTGCCTCGAAGTTTATTAATTCACGGTTTACCCAGCTTTGTAAAAGGTTCTGGTTTTGTAAAAGCTTTGTAAAAGAAAATATTTTACCCTCCACGTGTGTCACGTAGCAGTTAATTAATCATCACGAGAAGTATACTGACACCGAAGTTGCTAAACACGTTTTGACTCCAAAGAAAATTGCATCAACGGAATCTCATAATAATATACGTCATATATTCATAACTCAATTATGCTGGATGTTCCCTATACTGCCCATTTTAATCGAATTTTGTTGTATTAAAATGCGTTTCAACGCTCATTCTTACTGAATCCGTATCGGCTATCGGGAACTGCACAAACATATGAAGTCAATGTTAGCTATGCAGTATTTCAGGAACACAGTTTTGACAGCGCGGACGCTTGCGAAAAAAATTATGTTGACTTTATCAACACGTAATTTAGCGCAAAGCGGGCGTGTGGGGGTACCTGGTCGTGAGAACAAAAGACCGCTGAGGCTGTTTGTGGAGTCGCGTGCTGACGCAACGTCGCAGATGTGCGTTTATCACGTGGCGGCGTAGCCTGGGAAACCGCGTGTCGAATTTCAGCGTCGAGGCGGCGTGCATACGCGCGTGTGTAAGTACTATGCGTGTGTATTTGCACGTGCTGCGTGGCACCTGCGAAGGCGGCGGCTGTCCGGCGCCGCACCTGGCTGTCAGGTGCGTCGCCCGGCTGCCAGCCACTTCGAGCCGCGGAGGCCCAGCCATCTCGTGCGGTGCCCTTGTTTTTTCTTCTTTTTGGTTTCTTTTTTTGGGGGGGCCTCTGCGACCATGAGTGTGCTCCTCTTTCTTTTTCCCGCACCCCGAGCGGGAGCGGACCAAAGCCTGGCGCGCGTAAACGTTGCACGCCATGATCGCTAGCTCGCCGAGCGCCATCTGGAGAGCGCACCGCGCACGACGACGTTTCCCACCACCTGGAAGCGGCAGGCCGAAGTTTCGAGCGACCGTAACATATATCGCCAGGGGCCAGGTGATGCCTGACAAGCAAGGGTCACTAAACGGCAGATTAGCAGTACCGAGGTGGATACTGCTTCGAATGATAGGCGTCCGCATGTCCTGCAGCTCCCTGTTGGGTTGCGGGTCTGACACCTAGTAAGGGCCAATGAATTCTCGAGTGCAGTACGAGAGCCGTCGTGCGTGGGGAGCGGCTAATGAAGCTGACTGTAAGCTGTAAATCTTCATGAACAAGGTTCTCATTCAAGTGTGTCTGGCGGATCTTGCGTCAATGATCGTAATTACTTTCGTACAATAATTGAAAATGCTACCGTTCAAACTACGCGCGTTGATTAAGTATCAAGAATGCGATCCGAGGCGGCACATTTTTTTTTCTTTCTGACTGGCATTCTCCTGAGGCAGCATGCAATGAAATTTGGAACGTTAAACTTACGTAACTTTCTGTAAGTGCATGCTCACGTGGTGTGTGTTTTTTTCTATTTATTTCCATTGTAAGCTGACCTACGCAACCGTTGAAGCCAAGACACCTGGTGCCGTATATAAATGAAATACGCATGCTCTTTGAAGGGGGAATAAGAAAAATATACCGTAGTGAGCCACCACCTTAGCCTGAAGAACCGAGCACGAGCCCTTGTGACCCGTAAATACTCTGATTCACTTTCGAGAAAATAGAACTAAAAAAAGAGAATTAAAACAGCGATATCACATAATTGAGAGCCGTGACGTATACGGCGGTACCGCTGAAATATATAATGTCAATAGAGAGAGGAGAACAATAATAAAGTAAATTCGTCTGCAACAATGTAAATCAGAAGAATAAAATGGATTTCTACAAGCCGATGTCGGGTGTAAATGTAAAAAACAAACTCGAAGGGACACTAAAGAGCAAAAACATTTTTCACGTTTATATCAGCAAAGTACAATTTCACAATCTCGAAACACCACTCTCACCTAAACGCGGTGTTCAGTAAGTGAGAAAACACAAGAAAAGAAAATTCGAGTGGAGACACCACCTTCAGATTCCCGCACTAAACATGGCGTGACGTCATGAATTTCGAAGGCGTCTATACTGGGTTCTACGTAGCTGTTAAGCGACCTAATTGAAGCGCAATATTTTTTGTGGTAGGCCATAGACGTATCGTACGAAGTTTCAGAAAATTTAATTGAGCCCTTGTCGCAAAAACGCGAAAAACACACATACAAATTTTTTTGTGCGCACACATGGAGGTTTCAACGCGAAATTTAAAAATAAAAGTTCTAGCTTGATTTTTTTCCGAAAATAATGAACTTATGGCAGTGGAACTATGGCACTATACTTTTCACAGTGTAGTTGATCAATATGAATCAAGGCATTGTTTCTTTATGGTGTCCATTTAACGTACGGGGAATAACAAATGAGACATATGCTAACAGAACACCCACTGGCGCCAAAAGTCAACTTGAAGAGAAGAAAAAGACTATTTTTGATTGCGAGAAGTGGAAGCGGTTAAGGAGCTGGACAGGTAGAGGCATGTCCAAGGCTCCACCGGTTTGTGCCGCCAGCCGGACGTAATCCAGGAGTGATAGTTGCACCTTCGGGTCCGAGCTAGCAATGAGCGCCTTCCACTGCTCCAAAGAGTTTTCTATTCTGTACATACCTGTAAGCAATTGAGTTTATTTCGGGCTTTCAATGCAACTGCACGAGAAATGGTAGAGGATCGCGACACCAGGTATATATAAAGTTAGAAAAATAACCCCGTTGAAATTCTGCTGTACAAGTGAGTAAAGAAACATTTGACCTAATAAATATGAATAAAAATTGATGCAGCTAGAAGAGAATGTCAGGAGCAGTAGTTATGAAAACTGGGAACTTGCTCTTTTGCGCTATAGCACGTGCGAGGCAATTGTTTCTGAACGCTGTCTTGTCGCAGAAATCCTTACCGAGAAATCTCTTGTCCGTTTCTTTCAATTTGTACAACCACATCGGGGATGAAGTAATCACTCGCGTCTATAGATAGCAGCGTATTCGTTTCTATTTGGTTCGAGTGGAGAGACCTGGAACTTAGGACATGCGACATTTACAAACGTATGTGAGCTTCAATTTAGCTTTAAAAAGGCTTGAAAAACAGAAGCCTTAAAAATTAGGTAATTATATAATCGATATGCACTCGAAGAAAGCTAATGGTATGATCGCTATATGCGATTACCTATAAAGATAGTATATAAACGCAGCGGGGTGTAACGTGACCATTAAATGAAAAAAAAAATGGCAGCATATCCACGGAGTGAATGATGGAGAGTGGGGCGAAGAATTCGTCCGTCCATTCGTTCTTGCTTCCGTCCGTCCATGCGTCCGTCAGTGTGACCGTCCATGCGTCCATCAGCCCGTCCGTGCGTGCGTCTGTTCGTGCGTCCGTCCCTGCGTTCGTCCATGCAGCCGCCCCTGCGTCCGTTCATGCGTCCATCCATGCATCTGTCTATGTGTCCGTTCGTCCACCTATTCAACACTCCAAGTACCACCATCTCGCATCTTTTCATCATATATTCCACATATAGAAGCACCGCCATCCAGCGGACATTCCAAGGACTAAACGAGATGTGGCACACGCACACTTTCTTACGGCTTGCGCTTCGGGTCCACTTCCCACCTTTAACCACCTCGAGTTCATGGTATATACTAGTTCACTGTATTCATGGCACTGCGGCCGAACGCTCGCTAAACCTTTCGAAAACCAAGGAGGTTACGCCCAGCGAGTATGACGTAGCAAACTTTTTCAGTCAGATAGTGCTCAATGTACATGCCAATGGCTGCTAATGGGAAATGAGAGGCGGAGTATACGGCTTTTACTTTCTTACGGCTTGCGCTTCGTATCTACTTCCCATTTTTAACCACCTCGAGTTCATTCATGGTATATACAAGTTCATTGTATTCATGGCACTGCGGCTCAACCCTCGCTAAACCTTTCTAAAGCTAAGGAGGTTACACCCAGCGAGTATAATGTAGCAACCCTTTCTTGTCACATACTGCTCAATGTACATGCCAATGGCTGCTAATGGTGATCGCAGCCTGCGCGTTAACTAAAAGCCGAATGCTCCTGTCTCTCTTTCCCCATTAGCAGCCATTGACATGTACATTGAGCACTATTTTTTATTGTTCAACAACGCACAGAAGACGTCTCTCACCGGCACCACCTTGGAGGTCAAAATGTTATACTTGTTACATACTACGGGGGACGAACGGGTGCCGCTATAAGGAGTTTCGCCCCTAAAAGGTAATGTCGATAAGCTAAGCGGGAAATGAACGTCGGAGTGCAGAGACATGAATAGCATGCAAATTTTCATGCATATTACGTATGAAGAACATTGGAAAACTTATCCGAATATCGTTGTACCTTAGATAATTTTGCGTGGCGAGAGAGAGAATTATTTTCTGGAAAGGTTTGCCTGGTTTTTTTCACCTGACAGGCTACTCCAGGTGCCTGGTGATGACAATAATATATACAATGATAAACACACAACAAATACAGCTACATACACGCATAACATGTCACTCACACGCACTGCACTATTTACAACGTTTCATTCAAGCCTGTGGCCCATAAAAATGTCAGTAGCACTTTTGTGGAGTCTATCGCACTGGAGCTGTTCGGCCATGGGCCTAGAATATTTTTCAACTCCAAGTTTGTGTCCTGTTGTATTTTTAAAGCCATCTTCAGAGACTCTCTCTCTGATGCGCATATTGTGCACACACATAGGACATGATTGATGTCTTCAACGACGTTACAATGTGCACAAAATTCTGAGTCGGACAGTCCAATTTTGTTCCTGAAGTGATTCGTATATGCAACGTTTAATCGGATGCGGTGTAAACATGTTTCATCTTGCCTGTTGAGATTACGCGGCATCCTGAAGTGACATGATGGATCGATCTCGAGCAAGACGCAGCAACACTAGCGTTGCTGCGTCTTGCTTCGAGAAAGGTATCCCGACGACTTCTGCTGAACTGTCATGTCCAGCTTTGGCAGTGTCATCAGCCCGGACCTTGCCCTGTATTCAACAGTGAGCAAGTATGCACTGCAGAACAATGCGGTGATGGAGGTCCCAGGCTTTCTTGCATATGCGTTTGATGTCCGTGACGAACTGGTCCTGTGTGCATGGAGACTTCAGCGGCTGCAGCGCTGTTCTTGAGTCAGTGAAGATGACCCAGGACTCGGCTGTCTGGTCCACGATGTAATTAATGGCAACCTGCAGTGCAGCATGTTCAATGGCTGTAGATGAGGTGCAGTGACTGAGAGTGGCAGAGATGGTGAAATCAGAAGATGGATTCCAGACGCCAATGACAGATGATGTAGACGCAGCAGAGCCGTTAGTGTAAATATGACGATGAGCTCTGAAGCAGTTTGCCAAATGCTTTTTTAGTGAAATATCTGAGTGCTGGTCCGGGTGTGCGTCCCTTGCTCTTGAACCCAGGCACGAAGGTGACTATGGTCTACGAAGGAGTGTTTGACGATGGTTCTGCGTGCATTGATACTCTCTGATAGTGTGGAGGGAGGAGGCTCCGAACAGAACTACTTTCTGAAGCAAACAGATGATCCGGCACTCTGGTGGCATAACGCGAGTGGACTCGAAGAAACTCCTGCTGCAGAAGAACAGGAACTGAAAGGCGCCTGCTTTCAGCAAAGGTTCCGATGCTTGATGTGTTCTTTGGTAGGCCAAGGCACACCCTCAAGGCCTTTGCTTGAGCTCCAGTCAGTGCTTGTATGTTGGTTTGAGAAATTCCATGTATCGCAGGAAGGCTGTAACGATGAAGACCTTCGCAGAGGGTGGTATACATTCGTAACAAAGCATTAACAGAACAGCCACCAGCATTGCCTGATAACAAGCGAAAGATGTTTACGTATGACGCAACTTTTTCTTTTAATATCCGAACGTGGGGAGTCCATGTCATTAGCCGGTCGATTGTCACTCCCAGAAACTTATGATTTGTCACGTACCGAATGGGAGAATGAGCTACCTTTAAAGTGTAGCGTAAGACATCACGCCTCGTAAAAGCAACGGCGGCACTTTTTTTTGTTGACATCGTTAGACGTCGTTCGAGCAAGAATTTTTTGATTGAGTTGAGAGCTTTCTGCAATCTTGCTCATAGAACACGTCTGTTGCGACCACTGTTCCATGTACAAATGTCATCAGCGTAAAATAAGATTTCTACCGATGCAGGGATGCACTTCTGCAGTCCGATGAGAGAGAAGTTGAATAAGGTTGGCCTGAGGACACCACCCTGGGGAACTCCTTGATGCACTGTGTGTGGAGTTGTGTCACCTCCTTTTTTGGACATGTAGACTGTCCTGTCTCTGAGGTAGTCCAAGATCCAGTGGTACATACGACTTCCTACACCTAATGACCTCAGGGCTTCTAGGATAGACTCATGCGTCACGTTATCGAACGCTTCCTTGACGTCGAGGAATACGCTGATAGTGACGTTGCCGGTTTCTTCGTTCAACTTTACGCAGTTGATGAGATTGCTTACATTGTCAATGGTGCTGCGACCTTTCTAAACTCAGACTTTTGTTGAGGGTATGCATTCTCGTTTATAAGCAACTGCTCCAGGCGTATCGACACCATTTTCTCCATGAGCTTTCCTACGCAGCTGAGAAGAGCAATGGGGTGATAGAAATTGAGTTCCATTGGAGGCTTGCCAGGCTTTAGAATAGGAATAACACGAGCTCGTTTCCAGGAAGGTTCAAGACAGCCACTCTCCCAGCAGTCATTGAATATGGCAAGTAGGCGAATCTTTGCCTTGTCGCCTCAATGGATTAACTCAGAGTGGCTGACACAATCAGGTTCAGGAGATGACGCTTGTTCATCAGTGCCGAAGCACCAAGAAGTTCCATGAAAGTAAAAGGTTCATCTACCTCAATGGTGCTTGGCGGCGTTGAAACTTGCCGTCATGCACGCGGTAACGTTGCTAGAGCCGCTGCAGTAATCTTAGAGCAGAAAGCCTTCGCCACGTCCAACTCACTGCTGTTACGAGACAAAGCAACTGAGCTGAAGGAATACAGGTGGGTCGGTGGGGTTTTCAGGCCACGAACAATACTCCATATTCTTGACAGCGGCTTTCTGGGTCTAGTTCTGAACAGAAAAACCGCCATTGCTTCTTATCTAGCTTATCCAGCGCGTTTATTTCGCTTTTGCATTCACCTGGCCTCCCGAATGTCATCTGCAGACAATGTCCTACGAGCACGCCTTGCAGATCGGCGACGAATAGCCCTCAGCCTCTCATACTCCACGTCGACCGTTGAGTGAGATTAAGGTTATTCTAGAGGCTTAGTGCTGCTTTTTTTTTTTTTCGCTCGATTCAGAGCAGCCACAAATTTCTCATACGTCATTGCGTTGCGATAACACAAGTATGTCTCTTCAATGTTCATACGCTGTTTATTATGGACTAACCGTGATCATGATAAAAAAAATAGTTCTTGTTAATGCCTTTTTCTAGAAGCACGTTTTCTCGTATACTCAAACATTTGCTTCACTCGCAAAATTTTGTATTGCAAACATGAGTAGCAGGGAAGGAACCACAAGTACGCACCCTTAGCAGTTATTTGGAGCATGTTCACTTTAGCAAACAGTATTTTTCTTTTGTATTTTATAATGCCCTTGCTTCTTAAGCAAACAAAAACGCCTTAATTGAGGATAGAAGAAATCATGGTACAAGTTTTGTTGAATCAAATGCGTGCTTCCTGCATTACCACAATTCAATTATCCCGCAAGGGGTGACAACGATTTTGACAGTAATAGGTGTAGCGTAAAAGCAAAGCGATGTGAAGTTCTCATAATATTCAAAACCGGTTTGCTTCACGAAAGGAGGTGCTGTGTACTAGACTCGCTTTTTTCTAGGATAAAAAATACAGATATTGCGCTTCCCATACTTAACGAAATTGCATGCTTTAATGTAGCATTTCATAATCTTCGCAATATTCTTCAATTTGTTTAACGACTGTTGTACTAGGGTTTCAACACAGAAGCCTACGATGGACGTCATAGGGAATATATGTATATGTTTGTTTTAGAAGAGCTTCAAGTTTTTAAAACATCCCTGGCACACATAAATATGGAACAATATTATAAAATTTCTTTCCATCGAAAGGCAAACTGCCGCCTACATGAATTGAACTAACGACTTTAACGTTACGGTTAGCCACCCACCTTAACTATCCTCTTATTGGCCGTCAACAAAAATATGAAAGGCTTTGAGATGATAGGGCGCAAGAGCATGTGTAGTATATTCAAGACAGGAAGCCCAGAATACGCAGAGACAACGGTACAACTTGTATTTCGCAGAAATACGCAACACATTTGCACTTTCGACCTGGAAGAAAAACAATAAAAACGTCAAAGATTACAGGAAACCGCATCTCCGCGCCTCAAGTTGTTCTTTGCCGATATCTTTCAAGGGGAAACGCTCCTGAGGAGACGCATGCAGATCACGTTTCCTCCTCTTCCAAAGAAACAAGCCCGCCTGCCAGCATCGTGCTGGGTGTTTCGCGTCATGCGCCTGAATTATCGCGGGCAATTTGCTAAAGAACCCGAGCCCACGCACGAGCTATCAAAGTGAAAAATAGATACAATGTGTCGCATGTGATATTTCCGCAGCAGATGCTGCGAAGAACCACCCTGGCAGCATTTTCCTGTACGGGCGACATCGTAAAATCCAACTCATTCGATGGTGAAACAAGTTTTATATTGTGGTATCAGCTATCACGCCGGTGCACACGACGCGACGGGCATGTCGAAGGCAAATTAACGACGGCTTCCGTATTACGAAGGTAGAGATAAGTAGTCGGAGGCTGCTCAGAGCATTCGCGTACCGAAAGTATCAAAATGGACCGATAAAATACGGCACATGGGTTCGGTTCTGACAAATGCAGCTTCGCTGCTGCCGGAGGGATCGATAAAGAAATTCCGGTGTTCCGGCATCTGAGACCTGGACGTGCAAAGAGTACTGCAAGAGTTATGTGTAGCGGCATGAATGTTCTTTTTCTGGCATCGATACGACATCTGAAAATGGAGATAGCAATCTGGACCAAAAAAAGTTGTTTCTGAGATGTCGTTTGGATGGTAAAGAGTTGCACTGCGGTAAGACTTCGCCTGGCTACCAAGAAAGGCGGCGCAGGCCAAGGAAAGACGGGCGCAGCGTAAGAAATTGTGGAAGAAAACGTCAATGAGAAGTCTATCGGGAGCGCAAAAGTTGCGAAAGACGTTATCTGAGCCATCTAGGCCAGGTGAAACATAATCGAAACGCTGTAAATGCGGCTAGGCTCTTGCCGTTTAGCACCACGTGTGCCAAAGAAGCATGCCCTTAAACGAACCATTTATTCTAATAACTTGGTCGCAGTGCAAGGAGTCGAGAAAGCTGGCTATGACGCAACGTACATTTTTATGTTCACCCGAAGGTCGCAGGATCAAATCCAGGCGGCGGGAGCTACATTTCAATGGAGACGAAAATGTTTGAGACGCATGTGCCTAGATTTAGATGCATGTTAAGGAACCCCAAGTTGTCGAAATTTCCCAAGCCCTCGTTCGCGGCGTCTCTCCTAATCATGTGGTAGTTTTGGGACCTGAAACTCCACATATGCTTATTACATTTTAGGCTAACAAAAATGACTCTCTCAATTAAGGCACGTCTGTGTTGAAAATGGCTTGAGAACGTACGAGCAAGTCTAACCAGGCTTGACTTTTTTATTACATATGTGGGGGCGTTTAACAATGTGCACCAAAATATGTCACCAGCAACAGTTAGGTTCGTTGAATCTTCGCGGAATATGTCGATTACATGGGAAACATTCACTACATCTGCAGAAGTTTCTGATAACAATCACATGAGGAAGCAATCATATATCTCCACGCATGCTCTGACTTGCTATAGTTTTTGCGTGCACAAACCCTTCTCTATGAACTCAAGTTATTTTGATAGCTTTGTGAGCGTCTATATCAGATGTTCATTAACGCAGTCACGCAGTTGAATGATTCTCATCATACGTGATAATTTACCTGACAAATCAATGATTCCCGCAATTTTTCCAATTTTTGTGTCTGCAAATACAGCAGTAAACCACAATTTTCAGGACCAAATATAATATTTCTATTAGAAAAATTTCTACGTTGGCGGTTTTGGATCCTCTCGATTGATCTTCGTTTCATGTTCTGCTGGTTGTATTATTTTGTTGAGACCGGTTCATTGTTTTGACGCGTCAGACCATATTAGACAAAAAAAAATTCAGCTAGAAAGAACTGTAAGAGAATTACAACGCAGCCTTTAATTTCTGATGCACATCGCTTTCATTTAAGTACTCACTTTAGGAGGAGGAGGAGGAGGAGGAGGAAGGAAAGAAATGAAAGGCAAGGAGGTCAACAAGACGCACATCTGGTTTGCTACCCTGCACTGGTGGAAGGGGTGAGGGGATTAAGGAAGACTACCTGACACTTAAATGGGAAAGAGGAAGGTTTATGCTCTGTTTCAAAGTAGCACCTTTCACCTTGCACCCCAAAATACTTAAGAATAAACAAAGAAAGTATCGCCTTTGGCAACAGTGGAAAATAATCTAAGTAAAAGATGTTCATTTCAAGGAGCTATTAAACTTCAACCCCGATGCAGAGCCACATTATAAGACCTAAGTAAAACCAATACAATGAAAGCAGATAACCGAAAAATCACAAGGTTTTTAGGAGAATGTCATGGTCGCATAGCAAACTTACGAGAAAAAAAATATTTCTCTTTAGGAAGCGAAACGTTATTCCAAATATTTATCCTCCATAACACACTTATATTTATTTATTGGTTGTAGAGGACATGCTTAATTTGGCGTCATATAAATTATGTACACGCCGTCATACTTCGTGAATATTTAACGCCAAATGTGGATGTCGACACATGCTTGGGTTTTTAAGTCAATTTTAATGATTCATTGTCGTCAGCTAGCCCCACTTATTTCCACGATGAATTGATATGGTCTTCTAGGCTTCAGTAAAAATTATGTGGATCGACTCTCCTTCAACGCATTCACACCACATCGATAATCTCAATCGTGGCAGGCGACGCCATACTACGGGGTGACCGTGGTAGAACTAATGCAACATAAAATAAAAACATTCAGCAGATTCCACGTACCTGGGAATCAACGTCATGCAAAGCATGCGGTGGGACGGTGACCATGTTGCAATTTTTTTATTAGGTGAGGCGTCATAAAATGACGCTAAATATATGTACAAACGTTGCACGCACAAACATATCCTGAAGAGTCACAGATGCTTATATAACAAGTTCTTCGCACTTGCGCAACGACACCGACTGGAACATGCGTATTAGCAACACCAGAAGCTGATATGAAGCGCTGATTCTCGCGAGGATGCTGACCCTGGACACTGCTACATAAACTTACTTCAGCGCGTGGCTACTAACCACAATTGACCTTAGCCCGACGTGACGGTTGTATCAAAGGAGTACATAAGTATGTCTAGATATTACGTATATGTATTTTTCTAGCATATTATCTGTACCGCCCTTACACAATGCCCCTCGAGGGCTCTGTAAGGTACTGTAAATAAATAAATAAATAAATAAGTAATGTTTATAAATTAGGTAGGCAGCACTGCAACCACTATTGACGTTTCGTGAAAATTGGCATTTATTTAAACAGTAGTTTCGAGAACTGCCGTATAGGTCTGTGGTAAAATGTTTCATTGCCACGCAGAATGCTTGGGTTCGATTCCAGCTGGGCCCCTGTCATTTATTCTTTGCATTCGTCGGGTTGACGCTACCAATGTCGGGTATTTCTTAACACTCACGCGTTAAAATTGCCCATGTGTGTTCTCGTCATTCCTGGGTAGATACCAAGAATCAATCACCTGTGGCACATACCCGCACACCAGCGGCACATACTCACCCGTGTGAATGTGCCATTGTCTGGCGGGAAGTGTTTGACGACGTACGCGACGGTATTGTGCCATTATTCATGACTTGACCGGCGCGTCATATTCGTCAAACTATCTTACCCTCCCATGCTAATTTTAGTTCACGCCAAGTTAAGGGGGTGACCATGAAAGCACCTAAACGTAAGCAGATAGATAGATAGATAGATAGATAGATAGATAGATAGATAGATAGATAGATAGATAGATAGATAGATAGATAGATAGATAGATAGATAGATAGATAGATAGATACGCTCAATGTCGCCGAAGTGCGCTAAGAAGTGCTTCGCATTTAATATGGCACCACGGCCACAACTGGCGCTGTTTACGCTTCCGCTATTACATCTCACCATATATGCATGAACAGCCGAGACTGCTTACGAGGTCACAGCCATCGCCGTATCTACCATGGTTAAGCAACTCATAATAATGAGCGTCTTAGAGGGCAATCAAGATGTCTTTATGCCCATTTCTTTTCTACTTACTTCGGCAGATCTGCGTGCCATTCAGAACAGTTCATTTTCCTTATACTTTATATGAATTAGTGTATATTTCCCTGTTGTATGAGATTGCGAATAAGTAAGATTTGGCTATTCAACCGTCCTAATTAAAAAGACTTGAGAGTGGGACTAAAATTGCATGTCCGTGCTTTGTTATTCTATCGATTATCCTTGTCGATGCGTAAAATACACATGCTTACCTCATGGTCACTTTGTTTTTTTTTTTTTTTTGCATACAGCTTAGAAAAGAGTCCTAAAATCAAGTAAGAACTTGGTGCACGCTTGAGCTTCAATTTTTTTTGTAAGAGTAGAATGTATCAGCGTATTCGGTTCATCAGCGAATCAACGTAACGCGGCAGCGTAATCGTATCAGCGAACGCATCAGTGTAATCGTATCACCATTCCAATCACTAGCCTCGATTCGCTTCTGAGTGGAGATCTGAACCATGCCGCAAGAAACGGCTACGTCTGGATGCCTTCCAGGTCCAGTATCCAGACATGCGGTGCGATGAAATACGGCCACATGGTTGGGCGATGCAGTGCAAAATGGTGGCCCGGTGACTGTTGCGACATTTCAGAGGTTTTGTGTCAAACCACTGAATAACCTTCAAAATTTGCAGGTCACGAATGCTAAATAGTGTATATAAATAGCTCTCCGTTAGTATGGTATAGGTCACGCATGGCGGCCGAGAGGCTAAACACACCGTTCCAAGGGGTAGCAAGCTCAAATCATCGACGCCACTCAAACCGCGTACTTCAACCGATCTCCCTTTTACAATGGAGGAGCTCGAGGCAGCACTAGCTCTGCAGGCATTCTACCTCTCCGGTACCCGATGGTATTTACATAACGATCGAGCATTGTGCCTCCTCGGGGAATGTGCAAATAGAGAATTTTTGCGCATTTACAACTTTTCATGGTTAGACATGAAAACAGACATGAGACGTGAGTTAGACAAGGAGAGCAGAAAGGTGGGTCTTAAAATTAATCTGCAGAAAACGAAAGTAATGTACAACAACCTCGGAAAGGAGCAGCGCTTTGAGATAGGTAATAGTGCACTTGAAGTTGTAAAGGACTATGTCTACTTAGGGCAGGCAATAACCGCAGAGCCTAACCTCGAGATTGAAGTAACTAGAAGAATAAGAATGGGGTGGAGCACATTCGGCAAGCACTCTCAAATTATGACAGGTAGATTGCCACTATCCCTCAAGAGGAAGGTATATAACAGCTGTATCTTGCCGGTACTTAGCTACGGAGCAGAAACCTGGAGACTTACAAAGAGGGTTCAGCTTAAATTGAGGACGACGCAGCGAGCAATGGAAAGAAAAATGGTAGGTGTAACCTTAAGAGACAAGAAGAGAGCAGAGTGGATTAGCTAGGGGACAAACGGGGGTTAAGGATATCATAGTTGAAATAAAGAAGAGGAAATGGACATGGGCCGGGCATGTAGCGCGTAGACAGGATAACCGCTGGTCATTAAGGGTAACTAACTGGATTCCCAGAGAAGGGAAGCGGGTTAGGGGGATACAGAAGGTTAGGTGCGAAGATGAGATTAAGAAGTTTGCGGGTATAAATTGGCAGCAGCAAGCACAGGACCGGGTTAACTGGCGGAACATGGGAGAGGCCTTTGTCCTGCAGTGGACGTAGTCAGGCTGATGATGATGATGATGATGATGATGATGATGATGATGATGATGATGATGATGATGATGATGATGATGATGATGATGCGATGGCAATCTCCCTGACGACTGAAATGTAAGCCAATTGGTGCCCTTCTTGAAGGAGGGAAAATTTCCACTAGAGCTCGCCTCAATAGCCCAATAACACTGGCCAGATGTGTAGAAAAGGTCATGGAACGCATGATGTTTGGCCGTTTGGAGTGGTAGCACTACAAGATCTATCCAAACTCCATGGCTGGTTCCCAACGTGACCTTTTGCCATCGACAATATTGTAAACCTTGTTTCACATGTTCGACAAGGAAACTCCCGTGACTATCTACAGCATAGTACTTTGATGTCAAAGGCGCATACGATAACGTTCAACGTGATGCCATATTCTCGATGCTCTTGTGGCTGTTGGCATCAGTGGCCGAGCTTTTTCGTGAACTAAAAGTTATCTGGATGCCAGGTCACTGTTTGTGCCAAGACACGATGGCCCAACTAGATGATGACGTACTTCCAGGGCGTTCCTCAAGGCGGAGTCCTCAGCCCGACGCTATTCAACCTCACCCTTGTTGGCCTAGCTGAAAGCTTGCCAACTACCACCAAGATTTCAATATACGCAGACATCTGTGTCTGGACTTCGGTAGTGACACGCCCTTAGATACGTGCGTGGCTTCAAAGAGCAGCAACATCGGCAGCGAGATATTTTGCAAACTAGGCCTGAGCATATCACCAGCAGAATGTTCACTGGTGGCCTTGACTCTAATATCAATGACGCCTTATGTCATCTCAATGAATGGGGGCTCCTTTCTTACGACAGAACTCACAGGTTTCTTAGGGTAATCATTGACAGGGACGTCTGCTGGAGCCCACACGTGGTCTACATGATGCAGCTCTTGACAGCAATTTCTCAGCTGTTCAAGTTCTTGGCAGGAATAGGTAGGAAATGTCAACAACTCCGAGTGATACAACCTCTACTATAAGGTACTATTACATATATGTATACCATACTGTTGCTTACTAGGTAACTGACTTTATTTGTTCACTTTGAAAATTTTCATTTGCATTAATTATGCTTATCAATAATTGGTGATGTCAGTCCGCACTCATCCTGCGTATGCTAATTTTGTGCGTGCTTTCTGATTGAGGTGTGTGCGGCAAGTTTCGAGATACTTACCATTCTTCACGTGACTTTGCAATTGTTGCTGTGTCTGAAACAATGCACAATGAACGCTCAACTAATTATGTGAAGATACGTTTGCATTTCGCGTGTACCGATTCCTGGATAGCGGGATCAGCCACGTTTTTTGCCAGTGCAAGCTGCCACCATAGGGTCATCAAGGTAGACAGACTGTCCCCAGACCGAGGTTGAGGCATTACTTCTGAGTAGCTCTGCCTAATCAGTCTTACCATAGCTAAGGCTGCTCAGATTTGTTTTCTAGCTGCCTATACTATATACCTTATTTTCCAAGCCAGCGTGCCCTATCAGCTTATGTTCAGAGTTTGTAGTTTCGCGTTTTTATGTACAAACACTCCCTCACCTTACCTTGTTGAGGATGTCAGCTGTTGGAGCCATAGTTTCTTGTACACCCTCAATTTGGAGAGCAGCGGGCTCAAGCTGAAAAAATAGGAATAATGAAATGAAATCACTCGGAGTCAATACAAGCGAAAAATAAATGCATAAGCAACTTAACGTAACAGTAAAGAGAAAGAAGGGTTTGGTTTAAATCGACCAACTGCCCTCTGATAAGTCTGTTGCTATATGTTCCACTATCATAAGTTCATCATTAGAGGAGAAAATCAAGAACAAAATTTCATTTTTAAATTTCGCGCCGACATCATCGCGCAAAGCATTGAAAATTTCGAAATGTATTTTTCGTACTTTAGCGACATTGGCTCGATGAAATTTTTTGAAACTACGTATGTGGGTCTATAGCACTCACACATTACAAGGTATTTCATAATTATTTATTAAAAGCTACGTAGAAACCAGTAGACCCGTTTAAAACTTATGACTTCATGGTGTTTGGTGCAGGAATCTCAAGGTGGCGTCTCCACCTGCATATTTTATTTCGCGTGTTTCTTCACTTACTAAGCATCGTGTCGCGTTACGAGTGGCATTTTAGGCTTTGTGAAATTGTACTATACTAATACCAAACAAATCGCTTTTCTGTTTTGTTCTCCTTTAAATCCTTAAAGACATTTTTAATGATAACTCCTCTTTTTTAAACCAATGCGAAAATTTTTCTCGAAATAAATTTTAGAAGGGCAGCATGTAATCATGCGACTCACCAAAGAAACAACGACACGCTCGAAAAGATATGTAAGTGCTATTTTAGGCATCAATTATTGCTAAAAGATTGGAATACAATGTCACAATTGTAAATTATTTATCATAACGTATTATCACAATGTGCATTACCAATTCCTGATTCCAGCTTCTTTGCATCCTCGTAAATTGCGGCACTCAATCCGTCTTTGTAGTCGGGAGTGCTTCGTAATCGGGAGTGCTTAGTAACGAAGAGCGAATTCTTATCTGATTTAGGAGCGAAGCTCCTTAAAGCGGCACCCGTTCGTCCCTCGTAGTAGTGTGTAACACGTCTTACGCTTTGACCTGCAGGGTGGTGCTGGTGGGAGATTTCTCCTGTGCGTTGTTGAACAATAAAAAATCGCAGCGCGCGCGTTATCTGAAAGCCGAATTCTCCTGTCTCTTATTCCCAGTTATCAGCCATCGGCATGTACATCGAGCACTATCTGACAAGAAAGGGTAGCTAGGTTATACTCCCTGGACGTAACCTTCTTGGTTTGAGAAAGGTTTAGCGAGCGTTGGTCCGCAGTGCCATGAATACATTTAAATAATATATACTATGAACTCGAGGTGGTTAAAGGTGGGATGTAGACACGAAGCGCACGCCGTAAGAAAGTGTGCGTGTGCCACCTCTCGTTTAGTCCTTGGAATGTCCGCTGGATGGCGGTGCTTTATATGCAGAACAGACTTGCGTTCTGGGTATTGGCAAATTCCTATGCATCCCGCAGATAAAGAGAAGACGGCCTTCGTAACACCAGACGGTCTCTTTGAGTTCAACGTTATGCCTTTTGGTTTGTGCAATGCTCCAGCGACATTCGAGAGATTTATGGATACAGTACTCCGTGGACTAAAATGGGAAATTTGCATGTGCTATTTAGATGACGTTATTATCTACGGCAAGACTATTCAAGAGCATAACCACCGCTTGTCGCTTGTGTATGAATGCTTACGCGAAGCTGGCCTTGTTTTAAACTCAAAGAAGTGTCATTTTGGAGAACGTCAAGCCCTCGTATTAGGCTTTCTCGTGGATAAAGAAGGCGTGCGACCAGACCCACAGAAGACCGCAGTGGTTCGCAACTTTGATCCACCACGAACAGTGAAGGACCTGCGAAGTTTTCTGGGTCTGTGCTCATATTTCCGCTGATTTATTCAGAACTTCGCACAACTTGCCTCACCACTGACGTCCCTTCTTCATAAAGACACATCGTACTTGTGGGATGATAAATGTGAGGCTGCATTTCAACAGCTAAAGTTTTTATTGACTTCAGCACCCATCCTAAAGCATTTTGATCCTGATGCTTTGACTGAAATTCATACTGATGCTAGTGGGCTAGGTGTTGGTGCTGTGCTGGTCCGACTCTGCAACAGCCGCCAGCACGTCGTAGCATATGCCAGTCGGACACTGACCCGAGCAGAGACGAACTACACCGTCACCGAGCTCGAGTGCTTAGCAGTCGTCTTCGCCATTCAGAAGTTCCGACCGTATCTACATGGCCGCGAGTTCACAATAGTGACCGATCACCACTCACTATGCTGGCTTGTGGGACTTCGTGACCCGTCTGGCCGGCTGGCTCGTTGGGCGTTGCGCCTCCAAGAGTACACCTTTTCTGTTACCTATAAGAGCGGATGATGTCACACAGATGCCGACTGCTTATCCCGCCTTCCTTCAGTACACACCAATGCTGACGACAATGACATTGATGACTATTTAGTTTCTGTCTCGTCCGACTTCCCAGATACCAGCAGCTTCAAACGTGAGCAGCAGCGCGACCCTACCCTGAAACCCTTGCTCGAAGCTGCACATAACTCCGTCGACAAGCACTTTAAAATTTAAAATGGCTTGCTGTATAAAAGAAACTATTCAGCCGATGGCCTCCCCTTGCTTCTGGTGGTGCCGGAAAGCCTGCGCCAGGTCGTCCTTCGTTCTGCGCACGATGACATAACATCCGGTCATCTCGGCTTCACACGTACGCTACATCGACTACGTGATAGGTTCTACTGGCCGAAAATGTGGAAGGTCACAAAACGGTACGTCACCAGCTGCGCTATATGTCAGCGCTACAAGCGATCCACCACTGCCCCGGCAGGTTATTTGCATCCCATCCCTCCACCGACATCCCCTTTTGAAAAAGTCGGCATCGATTTGCTCGGACCCCTTCCTAAGACCCCATCGGGCCACCGATATGTTATAGTGTGCGTGGATTATTTAACGCGTTATACGGGAACGGACGCACTGACATCGGCCACAGCAGCCGCTGTTTCTTCTTTTCTGTTACAACGGGTCATACTGCGTCACGGTGCTCCACGGGTTGTCATCAGTGACCGTGGACGACAATTTATGGCCGATGTGGTTGAAGAAATGTTGCGCCTCTGTGGCTCCCCTTGTCGCCACTCCACCACTTACCATCCGCAAACTAACGGTCTCACTGAGAGAACAAATCGAACTCTCACGAATATGCTATCGATATACGTTGATGCTGACCACAGGAACTGGGACGCCGTCTTACCGTTTGTTACTTACGCGTATAACACCGCCAAGCATGAAGTTACTGGACATTCGCCCTTCTTTCTGCTTTACGCACAAAATCCACAGAGTTTTCTGGACACTCTATTACCTTTCTCGCATCAGGAAGATCTGTCCATCGCTCAGACGTTGTGTCGCGCTGAAGAAGCACGTCAACTAGCGCGCCTTCGAACATTGTCTTCGCAAGAACACAGCAAGAGTCGCTACGATGCCAAGCATATTCCCGTAGAGTTTTCTCCTGGTTACTACGTGTGGCTGTGGACTCCTGTCCGTAAAAAAGGATTGTACCGGAAGTTTCTAGCAAACTATTCCCGCCCATTCGTGATAGTCACTCGTCTCAGTGACGTGAATTACGTTGTCGCCCGAGTCACAGTCAATAACCGGCGTTCGCGCTCTACGCAAATTGTTCACGTAGCCCGCCTCAAGCAGTACCATCATAGGCCTGTTTAACTCGCTTGGCGAGCTTTGTCTGCCGCCGGGGGAAATGAAACGAAGATGCGCAAGCCTACGGGGCGCGGAAGAAGAAGAGTAGTGGAGCGGCACCTGGACTGTGTGGTTAGGTGGAAGCGTTCTAGGCCTATCTCAGAAGTACGCTGCTATTTCACAACGCCATTTCACCTCATCTGTAAATAAACACAGTCACTCGTAACAATATGATGAAAAGATGCGAGATGGTGGTACTTGGAGTGCTGACTAGATGGACGAACAGACACACAGACAGATGCATGGGCGGATGCACGGATGGCTGCACGGACGGATGGACGCATGTATGGATGCAGGGGCGGATGCATGGGCGAACGCAGGGACGGACGCACGGCTGGACGTGCGGACGCACGAACAGACGCACGCACGGACGGGAGGATGGACGCATGGACGGTCACACAGGCGGACGCATGAACGGACTGAAGCAAGAACGTATGGATGGACGGATGCTTTGCCCCACTCTCCATCATTCACCGCGTGGATATGCTGCCATTTTTTTATACTTGTTACACATCACTGTTACTTGCGCAGCCATGACGAAGGCAGCAGAACAGACTATCACGGCTCAAAATCTTTATAATGACTGATCATGCCATGCCGGGCATACTTTAGTCAATTGCATATAAAGGTCAACGTTTTGAAATAACAACTAGCACCGCGGGGGCCAGACGTTTCAGTTTTTGTAACCATTGCATTATGCAACGTAATATTTTTCATCATCGTAACAACTTAATTAGCCACAATTCCAAGTCAAATTTTGCATATAAGCTAGCGTTGGGAGTCTGAATCTCAAATTCTCCTCTAGTGCGCGTCCACACTACCTGTGATGTAGTGTAACAGTAGGCCTACTGATAATTTCACAATAAAGCGATAGTCATTGATTACGCTATAAACGAAAAATACATACTTTATCATGAGATTGAGGGTCGCTTGATTCATATTACGAGCAGTTGCTTGTCTGGCTTTTTCGTTTGCATAACACAGCAGTAAATAAAGACTAGGATCGGGCACACTTGAATGCGGTGACACTTTTGAACGTGTCACTGTAGCTGACTGGAACATAGGCAAGAAAATGAGGCACATCTCACGAGCGAATGAAGTGATTGAAATCAACCCACGATTCTACAAATAAAAATATACGCTGTGATCCGGAGGCAATATTTGTCCTGGTTTTGGAGTCATAACAGTGCCTATAATAGTCTCATGGAGGAAATCGGCCATTTGCCAAAATGGTATATGGCAAAATGGTCAAATGGTCAAGGTGGCCTTACGGCAAGGTTGTTACATTCCAACCAAAACTATCGTTCTCAGACTGCTTTTCTCAATGTGTTTTTGTCTTTCTCCCTCCCCCCCCCCCGCCCCGTCTTCTATATGAACAGCAGTTGTCTCGTCCACCATGCGATCCTAGGCTGATGGTTCGTACAAGGCGGTACTCTAAAGTAGTTGTTTGGGAAAAAAGTCGAGTTGTTGTACTCGCGTGCCCTCCTGGAAATTTGGAGTGGTAAAAGCACAGTGAGTGAGGAAATCAGTCTGTGTACGAGAGTTTCTGGTGGGAAAACAACCTTGCAGAAAATCCACCTTGCGGATTTTTGTTAGTGGTCAATTAGAAGTTGACAAAATCACCACACAGTCCACGTTTTTGGAGACATATCGTACGCGGGACAACTGCTAGTTTTAAAGACGATTCTCTTTCTTTGCCCATCTAGACACAGAAATTTCTGTCTGTCTGTCTGTCTGTGCTACGGACTGTCTGAGCTGTCTGAGCTACGGACGATCTGTCTGATCTACGGACGATCTGTCTGATCTACGGACGATCTGTCTGAGCTACGGACGATCTGTCTGAGCTACGGACGGACGGACGAACGGACGGAAGGACAGACAGACAGACAGACAGACAGACAGACAGACAGACAGACAGACAGACAGACAGACAGACAGACAGACAGACAGACAGACAGACAGACAGACAGTCTGTCTGTCTGTCAGACTGTCTGTCTGTCTGTCTGTCTGTCTGTCTGTCTGTCTGTCTGTCCTTCCGTCCGTCCGTCCGTCCGTAGCTATAAACAATTCAGCCACCAGGCCAAAACTTAAAGACTTGCTCAATGCCTAGCCATCTTGATCAGGGGGCTGAGTTTATTCTTGTGAACATCGTCGATCAAAAATCAAATATTACTATATGAGGTGCGACATCAATACGTAAATATTAGGGAGTGTGTTTCTTTATAGAAAATTCATTGATGCATGATTCTTAAGACTCTGGTGTTTCCTACGCTGCACTGACAATGTACTCTACGCCAAAAAAGAGAACATTTTCTGCGCGTCACTAAAACAATACGATGCTGGCACCTACCGTCAACTTTGCGTTCTACGCAAGCTTCCGTTTCCCGACATTACTGCGGGATGGCGTGCATATGTCACGCAGCACCTTCAGACGGATGACTATTGTCGTTTGAACGACATTTGCAGCGAAGTACGCAAATACACGGCGAATTTTAATGTTTATTTTGTTTCTCTTTTACAGCCACTCCGCTGAAACTGCTGCGTGCGGGCTTGGCAGCAGGGTTGCGAAGAAATGAACGGCGTCGCTGACGGCATTTCCAATGGCGCATGCTCTTGGGTGCGAAGTAGAGAATGACGTAACTGACGGAGCAGCCAATAGGAACGTTTAGTGTTTCTCGTGGCGAACAACTTTTTTTTTTTTTTTTGCGTAGCCATATACAGCTTTCGCCGTAACACAGCACTGCAACTCGCGCCTGCAGCGCCTGGCGGTAACACCGCAATCACTGCTTGCGCTCGCCCAGAGAAAAATCGCGACCTGGCTTGAGAGGAGAAGGAGGAGGATACAACTTTATTTGAAAAAAAAAAATCAAAGTAAGTGTGGTTGGGCCCCTGGACGTCCGGCAATCCCCTGGCCGACATCTCTAGGTGGGCTCGGTGCACCAGCCACAACTGGTCGTCCGAGCCAGTGGCCTGAACAGCAGCCTCCCACGAGGACAGGGAGGGGGTTAAAAATAGGGTCTACCGCCACGGGCTTTGGGCAGCTCCACAAGCAGTGGAAAAGATGAGCCCGGAGTACTCCGCAGGTGGTGCACGAGACACCACGCACGTTGCGTGTCTATCTTGTCTGGCCGGGGTGTACAATAACTCTTCATCGAATCACGGGATGGCAACAATAGGCCAAGTTCTACGCTAAATCTGCTCCACTTTTCAGGCAGCCATCTTGCTTCCTGTGATTGCGCTCTTAACGTGAACTACTACAACTATCGCAAAGGTTTGTTTAATCATTAATCATGGACGTTTGTCATTCGTATAGGGATGTACCATTCAGCTTTAGCGCGGGCTCATCCGCGTTAAATGGCGTGTTAGTTTCCAAAGAACAATAGACATTGTTGATGCCATCTTGAGGTCGTGATAATGCTGTCTAGCGCATGATCGACACTACACTGTCCATGGAGTCCATTAAAATAGAAACTGCAAATGTTTGTAATAGCAAAAAATCTGCGTCTAAGTGCTGGATTTACTTTGCTTGTTTGATCAGTGCATTCAAGTATTATTTCGCCTTAGCATGAAGTATTCTTGTGAATCGAAGGTGCGTTAAGCTGGCTTTTCATCCTTTACACTATGGCTCAGCTTAAGGCAATATTCCAAACGTTCATGTGGCGTTCACGGAAACATCGATGCAGCCACGCAGAAAAACATGCGGAGGTCAGTGCACGCACCAGAGTCTATACTACGCTGGCAACACACACAGTCAAGGGTTTAGGTGTTTGTAAACAAGCGGGCTTCCGCTGAACGGCCTGTCCAAGAAGACATCCGCGGCAGCACTTGCGTTTCAGTTAGCTGTGAATTAATTTCTGGTGCCTTCTTTTAGATGTGTTGGGAGCTATGTCTAACTGGCATACATGAAGGGGCTCGATCTCGTCGCACGGAAGAGGTATACGAGCAGAAATTGCATTAACTGCGGGTGAAGAGTTGCCCCATTCACTGGATATGGTATTGTGCAAAGCGATTTTTGGTTGCCTGCAACTGAAAACCTGCCTCCAGGCACAGCGAAGGACGTATTTATGTCTTTTCGCTCAAGTACAACCTCTAATTTTTGCACATATGTCACAGCGGGCCCTTTGTATACAGAGATTGACGCCGATCGAAATCGCTCGCGGTCCGAAGTTTTTGGTGCGGCTGAAAAATTATCAAATGTATACTCCGTACGCGCTGACGTAAAGTGTGGCTGAGTGACACGATACTATGGTTTACTCGCGAGTAAACTATTCTGGAGTCAGTATTTCAAGCTAAACCCGCCTAAATTTATTCTAAACCCGGTTAAATCTATTCGGCAGGTACCCTGGTTATCGATGTTGTGCGGAGCATGCGGATAAAAGGTGACGGTGTTGTAATATTTATTGTGCGTAACGTTACGACGTGGCGCTAAAGATGTGTACAAATTCACGCAAACACATGTGTTAAACGGCCGTGCATGCTTTATATAACCAGCTGTTTACAGTTACAAAAAGATGACAACAGCCGCATAGATATTCGCAACACCAGAAGCGGTTAGCTGATATGGAGCGCTGCATAGTACTTCCGACGAGCATAGCCCTGGACACTGCTACATGAATATAGTTCAGCAGATGGCACATAACTCCAATCAACGTTAATGCAACGTGACGGCTGTATTACAGGAGTACATAAGTAACGTTTATAAAATTCCATAACCAGCACTGCGATCCGCACTTATGTTTCTCGAACATTACGGTCTGTTTGAATATTCCGAGACCGGGCGAGGCTCTGTGGCAGAGTACTTGATTGCCACGCGGAATGCTTGGGTTCGATTCTTGCTGAGGCCCTGATATTTTCTTTAGGTATATATAAGGAGAGGTTGATGCCAATGCGTGGCGCACGCTGCTCCTCTTCTCTTCCACAAAAATCGGCATTGCATATTTTGTTTCAAACACAAGGCTATACGTATGTACACGGCAAAACGCTTACGCAATGAGTCCACGCTTTTCAATACTGAGTGTCCACACCATACAGAATTGTGTCCAAACTACATAGAAATGTGTCCACACCACACATAGTTTGTAGAAACACAAGTAATCGAGCCAATTTAAGTGTTCACACAAAACATGGAAATTTAATAAAATGTCTAAGGTAATCTTGTCGCTTAAGTACTGAACTCTATTCAGAAAGGTTTCCCCCTAAAATATCGTTGTGAAACACGTAAATATTGTTTTTAAACATACCGGTTAACAGTGGCAATAATACATTTTAGTACTATTCATATAATTCTGATTCCTCCAGAAAGTGAACGACTGCACGTGCTGCAGTGGCTTGTAGCTTTCCTTTTGGCCATGGACCCAAGATTTTTGCAATTGATGGAGGTCGCTTAATTTAGTTTTTGTAAAAGGTTTTTTCGATGTACGTCATAGCTTTTACAATGTAGAAGAATCTGCTCCACATCTTGAGCTCATCCCCATGAGCACGTAGCACTGCTTGCTTTTCTCATTCTATACAGGAAGGCCTTCGTGCAGGCGCCACCAATTCGAAGCCTATATGGATGACTGTTTTTACCGATAGTCTAACTTTTAGCGGAATATTACCGGATCAGTGTTATATAACAGAGTTTTGCACACCATTTTCGAACCAAGGTTCCATAGAGAGTTGACTGCTCGGCTTATTTATCAGACATCGTGCATCGCTCATCGATAAAAGTAGCAGTGATATATCATTTTCCCGATGTGCTGCATATGCAATGTGATCAGCTATGTCATTTCCTGTGATTTCACAGTGGCTCGGAACATTATGGAACATTATGCAATGGTTTAAATCTTGCTTTAGCGCACGTCCTGTGTATTTCATATGCGAGCTCACTATATAGCTTTGTTGCCCAAGATGATTCCTTTTAAAGAAACTAATGAGAACTGTGAGTCACTGATAACTACCCATCGAAGTAGACCTGGCTGTAAACATATGAAGCGTAAAGCACAAAGTATTACATAAAGCTCTGCCGTTGTAGATGTTGTGAAGTGGCTGAGTTTAAAAGCTTTTCTCACTTGGCATGCAGGTACATAGAATGCCGGCGTAAAGCTTTGATTCAGACATGATTCGCCGGTGCACACGTGTACATAGTCTTCATAATTTGTATAAAGATGTGTTAAAGTTAATAGCTTCATTGCATATCATTCTTACAAGTTAATCCCGGAATTGAAAATGTAATATCTGCAATAGGGAGTCGCCATGGTGGGTGGGATGCACATATAGGCCAATATTCGTGCGTAGGCCGTAAAGTCTTGCATTCTAGTATATATTTTTGAATTCTTGCTGCTTATTTCTCCTGGATAAGGAGATCGGACGTGCGAAGCGTCGGCTCCGGAAACTTTTGCCAAGAACCGCGGAAATTTCGATGTCACCTTTCCCGAAGCGTCGAGAACCATCTCCTAACATCAAGAGGAACCTGCTGACGTAAATCCAACGCAGGTGGGCAGAAATTTAACCATTTTTCGCCCAATTTGTCTTTCGGCCACGCCGGGAGGAGCTGACCTCCGCTGAGGTTAGCGTCCGCTCTGGTGGTGCGGGGCCTTCCATGAAGACTCCGTACGATGGCGACTGCTTCACAACGCGGCTACGACCCAGCATCTATGGCCTGCAGACTCAACTTGATGTGTAACAGGCTGTTGCTACCGAACATGAACCCACCAACATTGAAGATGAAGGTCTTTTCCAGCTCGTGACACTACGACGAAAAGCTGCTCAGCAGAAGATGATGTCCAAGCCGACTGCCGGGAAACCCGGTGGTCTCGTCTTCAACGACTGTGCTCGCACCGCACAGCCGAAGGGTAACTTGATTAAGTGGCGCCAACGCGACACTCCCATGAAGAGCGCAGACGATATCATCGTAGTGTTGAAGCCCCATGAAACTCTGCACCTGAAGAGGGCCTTCCAGACAGGAGATCTGGGTGCCGCCATTGCCCAGTACGTTGGTGGCGAATCTGCAGCTACCCTCAACGTTTGGCCTGTGTGGACAAAGAACTTGATTGTCTGCGGGACGCAGCATGTGGAGGCCGCAAACAAATTGGCCCGTGATTGGGACCTTAACGTCGCCTCCGTTCCTCTGCGGGGCCATGTCAAACTCAACGGTAAAGTGTGTCGAGGCGTCATCACTGTGTGGGCAGACGAGACAACGGCATCACTTAAAGGCCAAGTGGTTTGGTGCAAAGGCGAGTTGGCGTTCGTGCGCAAACTCGGAACATCTAACGTGGCGGTGCTCACTTTCGTGGGCCGGAGAGTGCCCCGCTTCGTTTACTACAACCTTGAATTCACGCTTGCTATGAAATATAAGAAGACCGTCCCTGCCTGCCACTTCTGTGAGACAATCGCTCACTGGATAAACAATTGCCCACATACGGATGTCGCAAGATGTGGCTATTGCGGCCAGCGAGTAGGCGCCTCCGAGCAGGGCCTAGCTGAAAATGAGTGCACCCCTTCGTGCATGGTTCATGGGGAGGCCCATCTCACCGGCTCCGCAAACTGCAAGGGAAAATTCCGCCAGCTTCAACGCCCAGGAAAGCAACAAGGGGCTTCTAAAAGGAATACGAGCAAGACCTCCGGCAACGGAGGTGCGTCGAAGGCCAAGTCCGGACAAGCCACCGGGCCTTCTCCCACCAACAAGGCATGTAAGGAGGTCAAGAACAGGAACGCTTCGTACAAAGTGTGAAGACGTCATTTTCTCAGAAAGGGGACTTCCCGCCCCTTCATAACAGCAAAGCGACCACAAACAAGGTGAGCAACTGGGCAGGGGTCACCAACACCTCCTCTCCCTCCCCATATCTTTAGGAATCGAACTTAAGAAAGAATGATCCTCTCTGCGAACTAAAAATGAGCAGCAGAAAATTAACGCACTCCAAAGCTAAAAGGCACAATCGCTTTTACCAGGCACTCTGGATAGCGGTGATGAATCGGCCTCACTGTGCTCACTGTGGGACTGGTGACGTACGGCCCTCTCATTAGTACCTTGGAAATTCGCATATCGGCTCTCGAAAAAAAAAATGTCGCCGACCAAATGGCACCACTGCCAACAATGATTGCGGAAATTGTACAAGCACAAGTGCAACAGCTGGTGACTACACTTACTCAGCAAATCACCGCTGCAGTGACCCAAAATTTCAAGGCCTGGATCCAGGTTAGTCTTGAATTGTTTAGGCGGGCTAGTCCCGTCAAAGAGGTGGGTCGGCCTCCTAAAGTTTACCGCAATATTGAGGAGGAAGGTACTGAAGACATCTCACTCGTTCCTGCCTTTAAGGCAGTGGAGAGCCAGCCAGCTTCTAATAGTGCTAATCGTGGCGCCGGGACATAGACAGAAGAGTACTAACTCAAGACAGTAACCACTGTCAGTTGTACAGTAGAATTGTAGGGGCTTCAGGGATCGTTCTAAGCGCACTAATTTTTGTCTCTACTAAGAAACTTTCCAATATGTAGCAGCTATCGTGGCTTTACAGGAACCAGGGGCTTCAGCCAAAATTGCCGGGTACAATACATTTCAGCGAGATCCATCTACTTGCATCCTTGTACAAAAAGCATACACGGCAGAAGAGATAGACCTCGACTTGCAGGTAGCATATTCGCACATCATGGTCACAGTGCTACCCCTGCGATGCTCTGACCCACAACTATATATACTTAACATCTGTTGTCTGCCTAAGCTGAAACACATAACTATTGCAGACATCTTCAGCCGGGCACTCAAGATAGCTGGCCGGGATCCCTTTCTAATTGTTGGGGATTTCAATGCCCCCAGCAAGGTGTGGGGGATACAATAAGAAGGAAGTTCGTGGTAGAAAGCTAGCGGAGCTCATTTCCACGTTAGGCATAACGCTCCTGACTGACCCAGCACAACCAAAACGTATAGGAAACTCTGTGACTCGGGACACTTGCCCCGATTTCACGCTTTCCAAACACATACAACACATTGAGTGGTACAACACCGAAGAAACGTTAGGCAGCGGTCACTGCATTCCTAACACCATTATTCGCACCCGGCCCCTAAAACGGCCATTGAATCAGGCCGAACTGCCAGTATGGACTGGTTTCCGTGAGTCCCTGCCACGGCCGGACCAGTCTTATCGATGACGGACATAGTTCATGGGCTCAAAATCTTATGGCAACACTCAAAAAACATGATAAACGCATACAGATTACAGAGGACCTCCCAGTGGTAGATAATCATTTACTTCATCTCTGGGAAGCTCGCCGCAGTCTCACAAAAAGACGGAAACGACAAAAGCACAACAGAACGCTGAAAAGACGTATAACAAATCTGACCCAACAGGCTTCCGATTATGCCTCTCAGTTAGCTGATTCCAAGTGGATCGATCATTGTAACATGGCGGCCCGACAGATGTCGGGGAAGAACACACGGAAGCTTTTCCGCAGCCTAATAGATCCCGCTCAATCGCGGAAAGAAACACAGAAACACTCACAACGTGCTTTACACAATTTTCAGGGCACAACCACATAATTGGCAGAGGCATTAAGGGACAAGTATCTCTGCACAAAACAGGACCCTCGAGGTAAGGAATATCTTTATGCAGGCAAAGATAACGAAGAGATGGATAAGCTTTTCCACCTCTACGGCCTCAAGGTGGCCTTAGCCAAAATAAAGAGAGGCACTGCTCCGGGTCGGGACAAGGTTACAGTGAAACTGCTGTCCAACCTCCCTGATCGCGAGTATGAGGCCCTTCTTGCCTACCTTGATGCTATATGGAAAGTGGAGACGCCTGTGGCACTCGAATAGAAAACATCACTTGTCACTTCCATTCCACAGGCAGGAAAAGGACTTGAGACCTATCTCGCTCACATCATGCGTGGGCAAGCTAATGGAAGTCATGGTGCGCGATAAGCTTTCCGATCATTTGGAAGTTTGTAACACATTTTCAGACACGATGTTCAGCTTCTATCCACACAAGTCGGCACAAGACATATTATTACAATTCAGTCATAACATATTACAACCAACAGAGCACACTCATAGCAGCAAGGTTGTCCTAGCATTAGATCTAAAGGGAGCCTTCGACAACATAAAACACAGCATTATAACAGCACATCTCAATGAGACTCATTGTGGCACAAACACATTCAATTATATCAAAGATTTCTTGACGGATCGAGTCGCACTCATCAAAATCTAAGACAATGAATATGGACCTTACGAATTGGGTACTAGGGGGACACCACAAGGCGCTGTGCTTTCCCCTCTACTGTTTAACCTAGTGATGGTACACCTTCCGGTTCAGCTAAAGGGGTGCGCAGGTATGCAGCACACGCTGTACGCCGACGACATCACCATCTGGGCGCACGGAAGGAAACATTGGGCATATGGAGGAAACCATGCAAGCAGCCGCTCACGTAGTGTATCGGTACGCAGAGCACTGCGGACTCCAGGGTGCACCAAACAATTCTGAGTTTGTGCATCTTAGGCCATCGCCTAAGGACACTACAAAACTGCGTATCTCTTTGGCTAGTGGCCCCATACGCGAGGCTAAGGAAATTCGAATTCTCGGACTCTTCATCCACAATCAAGTGAGAATTGACACAACACTACAAAAGCTTCGCAAGGTTGGGGACCAGGTGGGCCGAACGGTCCGAAGCGTCTCCTACAAGAGAGGGGGATTACGAAGCAAGCATGCTGTGCAGCTAGCTGATGCCTTCGCAATTAGCCGTATTTTATACGCGGTCCCCTATCACTACTTGCGCAAGCATGATGCAGAGAAAGTTGAGGCAATCATCCGTAAAGTAATTAAGAGGGCCCTTGGCCTACCTGTCACAACTTCTAAGGTGCGACTTGTCGCGCTGGGAGTGGTGAACACCTTTCAGGAGCTCAAGGAAGCACACCTCACGAACCAATAAACACGTTTAACACAGATAAAGTCGCGACGACATCTGTTGGACCAGCTTCACTTGAAACACTACTTTCACATTCAGGAGCGGATCCGAGTGCCCGAACTCTGAAGACGTGCCATCAGAGTTCGACCTCTCCCTGCAAAGATGGATAGAGAAGACAATAGTGGTCGTCGCCAGGCAAGGGCACACGCCTTGCAACGTCACTATGACAATAAACGCAGAGTCTTCTACGTGGATGTGGCTGGTCTTGACTGCGGAGTGTGGTATACGGCAGCGGTAATTCACGAGGAAAAGGAAGTATATGGACTCACTTTGAAAGCTACTGGCACAACACAAGCGGAAAAGGTAGCTATTGCCATCGCTGTCTCCGACCATCGATCTCAATGTATCATATCAGATTCGCGTGCGGCATGTTGAAATTATGAAGCTGATTGGATCACACCACTAGCGGAAAAAATTTCGCAGAACTATAGCAACCGGGGAATCGACCCTACTCCTCGTTGCCTAGTCTGGACTCCAGGCCACCAGGGCCTACTGGGAAATGAAGCCGCGAACACGGCGGCCCGAGAACTCGTTCACCGGGCATACCGCTTAGATCCTGAGTGCCTGCAACCCGAAGGCGGATATCTGCTGACAATCAAAGATATTACGACCTATTACACAGATCAGCATCGTCAATACCCACCTCCTGCAAAGGGGCTGTGGGAGGCTAATGAACACATCTTGCTGAGACTTTTCATGCATACTTTATTGTGCCCGGCAAATCACGCAACATTTCGATTCCTCCTTCACTGGCAAGTGGCAATACTGTGAGCATATGGCTGACACCTACCACATCGTTTGGGCTTGCCAGCTCAACTCAGCTCTTCCCCCCAACCCTAACACAACTAGAGAGGAGTGGGAGGCGACCCTGCTGGATTGCTCGGATCTTCAAGCCCAAAGGGCCCTGATCCAAGAGGGCTAGGGTAGCAAGTGTCACCAAAGGGGTCCCGAAATAAGGACTCCACCCACTATGAAGCCTCTAAAGGGCTGCAGCCCTCCTCCTTTTTTTCAATTAGTCTTTTCACTCACTCCTGGATAGCTCGGTATAGAGGATTATTAGCGTGTTGAGTTGCCAACCAAAGATAATGGCGACAAGTTTCCGTGAATCTCATACCATGAATAGTCGGTTGACGAGACTCCACAATTAGCAAAACACTGCCCTGATATTTATTCTTTGCGTTTGTCATGCCAACTATGCTGATGTCAGCTTTTTTTTTTCTCAATGTTTTCGCGGTAAAATATACCAATGTCGGTTCTCGCCATTGCTTGGTAGATATAAACTGTCCATCACCTGTGGCACATATCCGCCACGCGTGTTGTAGAAAGGGTTTGACGACGTACGCAACGGAGTTGTGACATAATTCATCTCATGATCAGCGAGTCTTATTCGTCAAACTATCTTACCCTCCCACACTGATTTTGGTTTACCCCAAGTCAGTGTATATACGTATGGATTCTTGGTACTTTTCATAGAAGAGAAGTAGTGTGCGCTGCTGAATTGCCGATGACGACAAATCGGCTCTTTTTCGGGACGCCAGGCATAATAAAGTTCGTATTGGGTTGGGCGAGGCACCATGGTGGAGTCGAAAGTCTAGCGGCAGGAGAGAAGGAAGTTGACCATGCGCGGTCACTGTTTTACAGTAAGATGTGCAACGTTGGTCGCGGGTAGTAGATGGTGGCGAGGAGTGTAGCAGCTTGGGCTAGTTGGTATGGCATGACGATTGTTAAGCGCTCAGTTGGAAGTTAGCGTTCGTGTCCTTCGTGTTCTTCTTGTCTCTGTGTCGTCGTTTTGTTCTCGCGGTATAACTATCGGGTTCGAGCAAGGTGTGGTATATGTGTCTCAGCACTTCAGCATCACTATGGGTTTTGATGACGTGGTCCCTTGGGATGGAAATAGTTGCCACTGTTGATGCACTTTGAGGCAAGCCCTGACGAATCTGGAGTGCTTGAGCCTAGACATTTTGAATCATCCGCAGACGTGTTTTACTTGCGTTGGTTAACACACGCAGGCTGATCCGAAGTAATTCAAGGAAAAAAATGACCGAAGTTTCCCGAGTGGGAACACTGGTTAGCATGCGGAGCATATATGTTGAACTGCGATAAATGTGGTCTGTAATTTGCAACATGTGTGTGTGTTATGAGTGAACACGAGTGAACACGAGTGAACACGCACGCACGTATGCTGCGAAAGACGATATTTATTGACGAGACGCTTTGGGTATTTTGAGCAAGATGGCTTTCTGATCCGTAAAGTGAAGGGTGAGTGGGTCTGGTTGCAGCGGTCGAAGGTCGAAATTTGCAAAGACGTGGTCGATGCACGTCCCGCGATTCATGTTCGGATGATGTTTGCCGTCGTGCATTGCTGGGGATCGCAGCTGCTTCACGTTCTCGGAGCTGGGGATCCTCCGCTCGACGCCGACGTTTGCGTTCCGCAGCGCGAACTCTTCTCAGCGCGGCCTTGTCCACGGACGAAGTGTCTGCGGAATTGCTTGCGGTTCCACCAACACATTGGCTGACGCTATTAGAAGGGACGTAAGTAAGTGTGTTTGCAGATTCATTAGCATACATTTTCACTAGCGACATTAGACGTGTAGCGACCGCACAAACCAACCGGCGAAGGACGGCGCGACCCGACACTGGGTTATTTGTAGCGAGCGAGGAAGGGATGCACAGATGGCTGGCGGACGAGGAGGGGAGGCTGCGGACGGCGACGGCGCATGACTAGCCCCTAGTATAACATGCTCCGCATATAGAAAATGTCAGATCCCACGTACAGTGGGAATCGACGATATGCGAAGCCCGAATTACAAAAGTTGATATGTCACTTTAAAGTCAGCACAACGTTACGAGGTGAAGGTAAATTATGCCGTACATGACTACCATGTCATGATCATCATGTTTGGATGTGTCGTTTACCTTCGTAATCTATTCAAATCACGTGATACCAAAATCGGCATGTGTGGAGCTAGCGAAAAGGCCACGAGAATGCTATGAGCGTGGTGTCATGTTCTGAGACAGTGACACGCGGGTCAGGATTATCATATTTGCACCAGTCATATGGTTTCGTCATTCATCAACGTTACTTAAAAATAATTTGGTATACGTGCAGCTAGCAAAACGGCCGCAAGCGCATCATGCAGGGCCCATTATACTCTAATTTAGCGTTCACGCGGGCGCACGCTGGGCACAGCAAGGCTACGTAAGCAAAACGCGAGCACTCTATAGTCTGACGCCAGGCGCAACCAGCGTCCGTCGGCGCGGCCAGACGGCAACAGCCGCAAAATGCGACAAGCTGCATTTCGCACCGATACGTTACGCAGACAACACTGCGTCTCCCTCTTTTCGTGACGGAGGGACGCCTGACGCGCTGGAACGCGCATTCGTCAAAGCAATGCAGCGTGGCGCGCGCCTGCGAGTATATGGCAGGACCTGCGCCTGGCGTGGCAATGCCGGCGTGCACATGACACTACGAAATTAACGCCGACGAGCACGCGCACCGCGTCACGTCGAAATGTATTGGCGTCTTGACTGTGGCATGTAGTACAGTGCCTAGAATACACTTGCTGTAAGTATATTCTAGGCACTATAGCATGTAGCATGCGTGTCATGTTCTCACATGACACGCATCTCATAATTATCATGTTTGCACCAGTCACATACCTTCGACGTCCATTGGCGTCACGTAATACCGAGTTTGGTACATGTGAAGCTAGCGAAATGGCCGCGAGCGCATCATGAGCGTAGCATGTCGCCCCGTTGTTGCACGACACCTCTCTTATGATTATCATGTTTGCCCCAGTATCATACCTTCGTCATCTATTCACGTCCCGTAATAGCAAATTTGTTATAAGTGAAACAAGCGAAACAGCCGCCAGTGCATCATGAGCACGGCATGTAGCCTTGTTGTTACATGACACAACTCTCATGATTTTCATGTTTGCACCAGTCACATACATTCGTCATCCATTCACGTACTGTAATGCCAAATTTGGTATATGTGACGCTAGCGAAACGGCCGTGAGCGCATCGTGAGCTTGGCATGTAATCATGTTGTTACATGACACGCATGTCATGATTTTCATGTTAGGGTCTGTCGCTTGTGTTCGCCATGCAATCACGCCATACCATACCAGTTTTGACAAATGCGATGTGAACAAAAAAACCGCAAGAGCTGCAGGACCACGAAATGTAAATCGTGACATTCATGACATACATGTCATGATTTTCGTGTTATGACTTGTCAAATATGTTCTTCATACGGTCATGTTATGCCATACCTAGTTTGGTATCAATACCATTATCGAAATGGCCAGGAGAGCTAAAATTCGTAGGCGGCTAGATAGATAGATAGATAGATAGATAGATAGATAGATAGATAGATAGATAGATAGATAGATAGATAGATAGATAGATAGATAGATAGATAGATAGATAGATAGATAGATAGATAGACTGACAGACTGACAGACAGACAGACAGACAAATAGATAGATAGATAGATAGATAGACAGACAGATAGATAGATAAATAGATAGATAAATAGATAGATAGATAGATAGATAGATAGATAGATAGATAGATAGATAGATAGATAGACAGATAGATAGACAGACAGATAGATAGACAGACAGATAGATAGATAGATAGATAGATAGATAGATAGATAGATAGATAGATAGATAGATAGATAGATAGATAGATCGACAGAGAGACAGACAGACAGACAGATAGATAGATAGATAGATAGATAGATAGATAGATAGATAGATAGATAGATAGATAGATAGATAGATAGACAGACAGACAGACAGACAGACAGACAGACAGACAGACAGACAGACAGATAGATAGATAGATAGATAGATAGATAGATAGATAGATAGATAGATAGATAGATAGATAGATAGATAGATAGATAGATAGATAGATAGATAGATAGATAGATAGACAGACAGATAGATAGATAAATAGATAGATAGATAGATAGATAAATAAATAGATAGATAGATAGATAGATAGATAGATAGATAGATAGATAGATAGATAGATAGATAGATAGATAGATAGATAGATAGATAGATAGATAGATAGATAGATAGATAGATAGATAGATAGATAGATAGATAGAGAGACAGACAGACAGACAGACAGATAGATAGATAGATAGATAGATAGATAGATAGATAGATAGATAGATAGATAGATAGATAGATAGATAGATAGATAGATAGATATATAGATAGATAGATAGATAGATAGATAGATAGATAGATAGGCGCAAAGTCGCCGAACTTCGCTAAGAAATTTTTCACATTAAAAAAAACAACTGCATAGTCGCAACATAGCGGCTGTGCAAACCAGCAGAACAATTGCGCCTATGCCGATAGTTATAGCGCGAGAACAAAACGACGACACAGAGACAAGAAGGACACGAAGGTCACGAGCGCTCGTGTCCTTTGGGTCCTTCTTGTCTCTGTGTCGTCGTTTTGTTCTCGCGCTATAACAATCGTCATGCCTTACCAACTAGCCCAAGCTGCCACACTTCTAAGTTACATGCGCCTATGCATTTTAAAAAATGGGGGAACATCCAGAAGTGTTTGGTAATAAAACAGCGTGGTTTCTTTCTATGATCTTGGCTCAACTAAACAAGACTTTTTTTCCCTGCGATCGTTGCACTATATTAATCAATCGCGGTGAGTGCGATCATTTCAGCACGAAAGGTATAAATGTACATAATTCGTTAGCAAACAGGCGACTACTCAACATCGTGAACAAATGAGCATAAGCCACTGCACACTGTGCTTTTTAGTACTCTCAACAGTTTTGTTTTGCGCACATGGCGTTATCGATGATCTGGCGACACTTGAGTCACTCTGAAAGCAGTTTTGGCGAGCAAGACTGAAGGAAAGAAAAACAGCCTTCACAACCCTGTTTTTGTTTTTTTGTTTTTTTGTCTGTATAACTTCCTGTAGATTTTTTTCCTGCATAGCCTATCCCTCATTTCACGAAGGAAATGGGGATAGTGAAACAGAAGAAAAAAATATTGTTGTTTGTTGTGGTGCACCGACAACAAGGCCGGTGGCTATTTTGCCCACCTGCAACAGCTTAGCCTCCGTTCACAAAACTAATTACACTGCTCTGTTCATTAGCCACGGTACTGCCATTTACGGCTTCCCACTGAGAGCGTCGGGCAGTTATGTTCGAGTCACGCATTTCCCGTTGTCGTCGCAGGCCTCTATCAACGACGCAGTCAATGTTTCGGCGTGTACAGCAATAACTGCTATGCTAAGTGGAACTGTCCGCTATTTCCTTGTGATTGATTTTTTAATCACCACATATGGCGTTACTGAGCACGGCCCCAACTGAATGCTTTTGAAAGCTGGTTGACGGCACGGAGCGCTAAATATTTCACGAGGGAGCTAGCTATCTGCAGTGGGTCGAAGCAGCTTACTGACGTGAAGCCAGATGTTGTTACGGCGCTTTCTTCCAAGTGCGAGCAGCGCCTATAGCGAATAGACGATACATTGTGTAGACTTTGCCTTCCGTGTTAAGTGCCCGCACACTGCCACCTTGAAGAAATAAATAATGTAAATTACCTGGGAGCGGTAGAAATGGTAGGCGGCCAATATTTGAAAGACGACGTTGAAAGACAGTGAGCGCGCGCCATATGTATACCGCCGCGGAAAGGCCCGCCCCATTGATGATTAGTTTTGATCGGCGGTGTTGAAAAAGCCACCTGCGCCTTCCGGAAAGCCTCGGGCACGTTGTAAGGCCAGTAGTGCGTATACAAGGCGCGTGCAAGCTGTCATTACGTATGTTAAAGCGCCAACGATGAACGTGCAGCGCCTTCGTCTTGCTAATCACTGCGGAATGTTGCTGAGTGTTCCCTGAAGACGGCGTGTTACCCGCTGCGGTAGCTTAGTGGTTATCGCGTCGCGCTGCCGACATCAAGGTCGCGAGTTCGCGTCCAGCCGGCAGAGGTTGCTTCAGGATGTGGGGCGAGATTGCGGCCAAAGATTAGCTAATTGTAGTAGCCGTTCGAGTGCGTCGGTGCGTGTTTATAATTGCGAAGCTGTGACATATAACAAGGCGGGATCACAGAAGACCGATGGATAGCGTGTGCGTTCGTGGGTATTCGGTGTTGTCATACTGCGTGGCACCATTTCATAGCAACGGTAGCTTGCTGGCTTGTTAAAGATAAGATGGCATAAATGAATTATGCGTCCGATTCTATGGAATGCATCCTAACAGCACCGCCGCTGTGTCAAGTAACAGGCGAGCCCTTTTTTTGAAGGGAAGCAAACCGCGTTGCCCTCCAACTGGATTCACACATTCTCTGCATCATTTTGGGAAACACATTTCGTAGCCTGTCGCGATTGCCGTGAATTCCGAGACCGGCCTCTTTCACGAGCTTGCTGGAGTGATTCACCTCTTTAGATCAGTCTCAAACATAGCTTATATATACTATTTTTTTTTGTAGGTGTGTACGGTATATGTTTCACACTCACGGGAAATCTTGTAGCTCGTGGCCTCGCGATGCGGCCATGATGCGCCCAGCGCGGCAGTCACGTGCCGCGGGAGCAGCTAGCACGTGCGCAAACGCTATAGGGGCATTTTGTGTTGAATCCATGGTTGAACCGCGTACGCCATCAGGTACGGCGGTGCGCGCTGGCCGCATTGTCATGCAGCGGGCGAAGGTAATCCTTGTTCTACGGGAGCTGGGCCGATATTTCTCATCCTGTCACAGTACGCCTCACTGTCGTCCAAAATGAGCATTGTCATCGCTGCACACTGTAAGCAAAAACTATCCGAGTTTGGGGTTTTTGCGGCTCATGACCTCTGAAAACTCTCTCGGGTTTAAAATTACTACCTCGTGTAGGAGTAAAAGATGGTACATGACATAGTTTTACCACCACCTCTCAGGCAAGTAGTAAAAGGATGTCAAAATCCAGTTTTACCACGTATGGAGTTTTCTATCACGTGATTTGTAACCTGCGTTTCAGAGTTTATTACCACGTGACTGCAAGGTGCAGCTGCTTCGGTGGCTTTTGCCCCATGCCCCCCATTGTGACGCTCTCAGTGAATCATGAAGGTACGCGAGGACCACAGATCTTTTTTTTTTTTTTTTTTTGTATTGCCGTGCCTTAGGACTGACCTCGTGTTAACGCACTTTCACTGGAACTGGGGGCAGCATAAGCACAACAAGCGAGAACAGCATTCTGTGAGTGAAAAAGAAAAAAAAAGACGGGGGGGGGGGGGGAGGAGAGATCTCAAAAAAAGAAAAAAAAAGAAAGAAAACCTGCTTTGGAAAGTTGTCCTGCATATTTTCGCAAATTGTTGGCTTTTGCTCGGCGGTGGCCTTGGAGAGAGACCGTGCAAGAAGCTCGGTACCTGTGTGTCTCGTTGGGTTGATGGATCTCACGTGTTTCCTACATCATCGAGCGATTGTGCTCTTCCGAGCGCCTCCGAACCTGCACGTCGCGGATATCTCGCTTCTGAGCCGAATCGCGAAGATCTGCCAGTGGTAACAAAATCAATCTGGTGTCATCGTCCGTGCTTGCCTACTGGATAAGCAATAAGCAAAATGCTTCACTCTGTCGTCGGCACCGAGCCGCGGCCGCCAGTGACCAGTGGGAGTGTGTCGCCGGGGCAGGTGAAAGAAGCATCGCATATATCTTGTTCCAGAGTAGGCGATGTCTGCATGAGTAAAGTGCAGCCCGAATTGCCCATCTCATGCACCAACTGTTTTCAAATATGTAGCGCGAAGCCGATACGAGGCAGACGGAAACAACAAGTGGCTGCCGGTGAGCACGAAGAAAACCCGGACGGTGATCTTTCGTTGGAAGTATGCATACACCGCCCCGTCCCCGTAAGATAGCGGTCACGTGTTCATTTGTGTCTGAAATGACGACGAAATTCACACAGGATATGAGTTCTGTGATCGCCAGCTGTGTTTTATCGGATAGCCGTGCTCTTCGAAAAGGCCTAGTACGCCGTCGGTAAGAAGCTTGTGTGCATGGCGTGCACCGCTCCTCTACGCCCGTTGTGATGAATACGTGCTGCTACTGTGTTTGTGCACCGTCGCTCAATGAAAATCATTGAGCTACCACGGTTTGTGCGTACTTAGGTGTATTTTATGGATTTGTGCATCAGCAGTGCTAACACGCGTGGGGCCATGAGCCTGGTGTGCCAAGTAATTATTGGATACTCAAAAAGGTGAGATCGGGTAGATTTACTATAAAAGGTCGGTGTGACATTTAGTGCCCTGTAGCCCACCTTAAGTTTACGCTTGGACCTTCAACTGTTGTTGTTAATCAATGCAAAAAAAGGAGCTCTCCTACCGGTACTACAGGTTTGGTCAAAAAGTCGTGCCTATATATACCAGATTGTCAAAGTGTATAGTTGAGCAACGCGTGCAGTCTGTTCGAGTGGTGTATTATTCTGCGTTTGTGGTGTGTGTGCGTGTTTGGCTGTATGTGAATCTATGTGTCACCAATTCTGCCGTTTAATAAATTCAATCAATTCTGCTATTGTATAAATTTGTCGACTCTGAGCGAATGCACCCGTCAATTTTTATTTTTTTACCACCGGAAATAACTCCCAGAAATCACCTCAAAAACCTTGTGATAGCAGCAAAAATTTACTCTCTTTATACTCGCTCAAGACCTCACTGGGGTAAATATTTACTACTCTCCCTACATTCAAAAACTCAGTTAGCACGAGAGTAAATTTTTACCTCGATGGTAGGTGGTAAAAAAAAGCCAGGGAAGGTAGTGCGCTAGAGGACAAATGGTTTACCCAGTTTTTGAGGTTATTTCAGGTCATTTTCGTTTAGTGTAATACGGCGCCGGCATCAAGTGAGATTAGAAGCTTCCCGCGTGTATTTCGGTATTGGTGAGTGACCACCGTATTCAGAAACGCTCCTCGACTCGACTTTCACCCTTCAAATGACAGGGTTGAGCGCTGCACCAAAGCTCGGCTCAAAATGACGCTGCGCTACTTGATAATCACACCAGATTATTGATCATATGCAGTGACTTGCCGTGCCTAGAGATGGCGCCCCCATCGGCTTTCTCAAGAGAAAATACAGTTTGCATAGAGTGGGAAGGAATGCGTAGCAAAGAGAACGTTGAGGTTAGCAGGGGTCTGAGACAGGGATGTCCTTTGTCCCCGCTGTTATTCATGCTGTACATGGTGAGTATGGAAAAAGCGCTAGAAGGTAGCAACATTGGTTTTAATCTGTCACACAAACAGGGCGGCATGATGATTGAGCAGAAGCTTCCAGGTTTATTTTATGCGGACGATATCGTCTTATTTGCGGAAAGTCGAGATGATATACAGCAGCTGGCGAATATATGCGGAAGGGAAGGTGAAGCTCTTGGACTAGGATTCAGTGTAACGAAGTGTGGATTGATGGTATTCAATGATCCCTGTGATCAGACGGTGTCCATACAAGGCCAAGAAATACCGAGGGTAAGTGAATACAAGTACCTTGGAGTATGGGTAAATGAGAGTGATAGATACATGGAGGTACAGGAAAAAGCCTCGGCAGCAAAAGGAAAGAGGAATGCGGCAATAATGAAGCACAGAGCGTTGTGGGGATACAATAGGTATGAGGTGCTTCGAGGTCTGTGGAAGGGTGTAATGGTTCCAGGGCTAACTTTTGGGAACTCAGTGGTGTGCATGAGGGCAGAGGTGCAATCGGGAATGGATGTAAATCAAAGGACTGTGGGACGCCTCGCGTTGGGTGCTCACGGGAAGACGACAAACGAGGCTGTAAAGGGCGATATGGGGTGGGCAGGTTTTGAGGCGAGGGAAGCGCAGAGCAAAATAAGGTTCGAAGAAAGGCTAAGAAATATGAAGGAGAGTAGATGGGCAGAGAAGGTGTTCCGTTATTTGTATAGGAAGAGCGTGGACACTCAGTGGAGAAAAAGAACTAGAAGACTCACTAGTAAATATACGGCTGGTATTGTAAGCCATATGTCAACAAAGAGCGTTAAGGGAAAAGTCAGGGAGGCGGAGAGGATTTACTGGATGGCAGCTATGGAGAAAAAACCGGCTTTGAGTAACTACCGAAAGGGCAAAAATGAAATAAGGAGGGAGGCATTTTACGATAATTCAAGGGGAAGCGCTTTACTGTTTGAAGCGAGATCGGGTTGCCTTAGAACGCGTAGTTATAAAGCAAGATTCAGTAAAGAAGAAGAACAATGCACATGCTGCGGGAAAGATAAGGAAACGGCGGAGCATGTTCTGATTGAATGTGGAGATATCCACCCAGGTGTACGTTTGGGCACGAGCCTACAGGAAGCCTTGGGTTTTAGGGACAACAATGGAAAGCTGAACACACCCGCGATTGAAATAAGTAAGAGACGGTTAGAGTATTGGTGGCAGAAAATTAGAGAGAAAGGACAAAAATAAATATTGGAAAAATAAAATATGGACAGTGTGCCGTAAATGGCAGAGAACTTAAACTGAAAATTTACCTTTTTCCATTAAGATAGAATTTATCGAAGTAGAGGCATTAGGCCAACATAAAAAAACAAAAAAGGTTTTTTTTTTTTTTTTTTGTCGAGCCTGGTGGCATACTTGTCACCACCCCGTTATAAAGGGGACGCTCATAGCATCCATCCATCCATCAAGTGAAGGTGAACATAGAGTTTCTCAAAATTAACTAGAGGGCTCTCTGGCGCTGCGATCGTTCAGCGACCATGGGAATGATGGGTAGTACACACATTTGCCTAGTCTTCGTACTTGCGGGCGGCGAATCGTACTTGCGGCTTCGTTTATTACTGGTTACGGTTTTGTTTTCAAAAGAAAGAACGGACCCTTTAGAACTTAGGGACTTGATTCAAAATAGTAAGCTTAAAAGAATGAGGTTTTGAAGCGCAAACGGTGAACATTTGCTAATTTATGTTTTCGTGAAAAAACAACTCCAAGCCACACGAACACACACGGAGCCAGAAGCAGGCCAGAAGTAGGAAAATTAGTCAAATGTGTGTACTACCCATCATTTCCATGCTCGTTGAAGTGCCGTGTGTTGCAACTCCCATAGACACTATAGCGCCAGAGTTCCCTCTAGTAAGTATTGTGGGAAACTCTATGAAGGTGAAGCGTTGAGTGAAGGGACGTTCTGGAATACGGGGTTGAGTACTGCCTCAGTTCTGTCGAGAAAAAGCACGTTCAGGTCGCTATCTTAACCTACAGCATTAGTGAACTCGTTCTCGTTTGTTTACCGCGTTGAAACCGCATAGCTTCACGGCAGTTGTTGTAGAGGGCTTCGTTTGTTTGTTTGTTTTAAGCAAAATTAGTACCACGCACGGTACGCGCTCTTCGTCACAACGTACTACGGTTCACAAGGAAAATAAATGTACGCGAATTCACTGAGTACCACGGCGCTTCGAAAGAGCAAACAACGTACGCTGTCTTTAGAACCCCATTATCGCAAATGAAGGCGGAGAGCTTGGCATCGCACAACGTTTAGTACGGAATGTCGACTTTGTTCCCACAACAACGATTAAATGAGCAGGCTGCCCGACAATGTGGCCAGCGCGAACCGCTGTCGCAGACGAGGCGTTTCAATAGCACGCTCCTCGAGTGTCTGCGCATGCGCTAGCTGATGCCGGCGCGCGACTGCAGCGCTGGCCGCATCGCGATGCCGTGCGCTCCGAGATTCCCCATAAGTGTGAAACGGACGGTTCATACATCTGAGCAACGACGTAGGTAGAAGTTAGTGGTTTGAAGGAAAGTATAAAATGCGGAAATTACTAAAGACTGCAATAATGCGGCCGGTACAAAACTTGTATTTCAGGCGCAAGGTGGCATTATTTAAGCATCAAGAAGTATTGATATAACTTAAAAGACAACAATTACGTTCTCACAGAATAGAATATATGCGCAGTTCGCATAATTGAAAGTGGTGGAGGATCATCCGAACAACAATTTTTTTTTAATTTTCTTCAGTTCAGGTTAAAATAATTTCGCTGCAAATAAAAGAGCGAGAACTTATGCTTCTTACACTCCCCATCGCTTTATTGCCTGTCGTTTTCCTCATTTGTGACCGAGACGGAGAGGAAGTTCCCTTCTTTATCCTTAAACAGGTAGTTTTCATTTCAATTAATACGGCGGCAATGGGGGCTATCTAGTTAGTGTGTTTCCATGCCTGTGATGCGCTGATGTGCTCATCTCAGCCCATACCTTGCAGTTCCCGCAACTTTCTTTACGGCATATTCCAGTGAGTGCGTCAAACTATCGCCGGCTTCCTCGGTGGATTATTCCGTGCGAACGCGGGGCTACAGCCCCGCACCGGAAATGCCGAGCCCACTTAAAACGGTGCGGAAACGAGGTGACCCGGTCATCGATTTGGGCCAAGATCACCAGTTCGCACCTGGCCCGTGGCTCGCACTCCTCTGGGACCGCTGCGCTCTGGGGTTTCGCGCACGCGCAGACTGTACTATGGTTCAGTCCGGAACTGCCAAAGTCAGAAACGGAACAGGAAGAAGAAGAGTCCTGGAGAGAGTCGTTCCGGTATAAATACCTTACTACTTTTCCGCGTAGTTGTTCCAGCAGCGTTGATGCCATCACAGTCCCTTTGAGAGTGGCACTTTGCGCCGGTGAATTCTGTTTGTCGCGGGCAATTTGCACCTATGCGCGCCCGTATGGCATGAGTTCTATTGTGGGTCTATTCAAAGGTGTTCCCGAGGGAGGGTAGGGAGACCCACAACGCCTGGGAATCGATTCTTTCCCTTAGCCGGCACTCCCCGACGCCTTCGGTATGCGACCTACATTCACTATGCGCACCCAGCTTGTAGATACCCCTCTCCCTCTCCTAAAAGCGAACTTGTAAGACACCCCGCTGTTCAAATAAAAAGTGGGACTACCTGTTCCCACTAAGGCTCTCTAATATAGATAATAAAGTAAAACCTGAAACAATATGACATTGTATTCGTTGATAGCTTTATATTTCGTATTTCCGCGATCTTAGGACAACCACTAAAACAAGAAACTAAGGCCAAAGTATCACTTATTTAATGTGCACTCCCAAATATCTGTACCTCAAGTCGTTTTGCTGGACGTCCCGGGCATGCACATGTCCCATTGTTATTCAGGCCACTGTAACTTATCAATTTTTTTTCTAAAGCTTGTATTTAAACACTTCTGTTTGCCGAGAACATATTGCAGTAATTTTTCCCATAACTTTAAAAGCCCTAAAAGACGCCGTCTGAATTTAATGATATCGTCGCAAGTTCACACGGCCCCTTCAAGGCGCCCGGAGTCGTCACAAACATTTCGTTATGGCACATTTTCTGGCTTATATATACCAACATCGGCGATGCTGCACGTTCGAACTACTCCCGCACTGCGATGTATTACTGTCAAAAGGGCCTGAATTTCTGCATCGATGGCAGAGCGCAATACTGTGCGACTACCAACCATTCGTTTACTTGCTCACAAATATGTTTTTGTAATCCTGATTCAGCACGACACAGCGAAAACAAAAAGAGGAATACATGGGCGTAGTATTTTAACTATTTATATCATAATAAGCCAATGAACGTTGTTGTGACCCGAAAACCGCATACATGACGCCAACCGTATGTATGCTATTTAAAGATTTTACAGTACTCATTTAAGTAAACACAGAAAAGTTTGAGGAGAATAGGAATAATTTTCGTCACAACTGTATCGCAACAATTGTGCTAGGAAGCCAGATAAAGTGGAAATCAATTTATGTGTGATATGACGATACAATGAGGTCATCGATTAGTATAAATATTGCATCAGCTTGGGGCCAAACCTGAATTGTCCTCGTTATGTAGTCTGGGATATACCAGTAATGTAGCGTGGGTATCGAATTAGTGAAATATTCGGGTAGGTGAAGTCGAGTATCCTTGCTATCCCACTTTTGCCCCGCCGAGGTGGTCTAGCGGATAAGGTACTCGGCTGCTGACCCGCAGGTGGCGGGATCTAATCCCGGCTGCGATGGCTGCATTTCCGATGGAGGCGGCAATGTTGTAGGCCCGTGTGCTCAGATTTGGGTGCAAGAATCCCAGGTGGTCGAGATTTCCGGAGCCCTCGATTACGGCGTCTCTCATAATCATATGGTGGTTTTGGGACGTCAAACCCCACATGTCAATCAAAGTACTATCGCACATTTAAGTTGGTTTTGTCTACTTCAGTTGTTTAGTACCTACGAGATTTTCGTTTGATTAGTTTAAGTGCAGTTCACTGAAGTTGCAAAGGATACATACTAAGAAGTGAGCGCTCCATTGGGTAAGTTCATTAATTCACGCACGCCAGAATCACGCGCGCACGACGACATCCATCACGACTCGATGGACATGCTATAGATTCGTAATCCATCATGCAAGACTATTGCTTTCGGTAGAGTAACTGAAAGCGAGCTTAACGCTCCAGATGCAATTCGTGACCCGTCGCCAGATCACGCACACAACGCAAAAGCGTTGGGTGTGGGCCCGCAAAGAACGGCAGAACGTGACGTAGAGGCTAACGTGCTCATTGAAGGTCCATATATACGCGCAAAACAGACATTCGAAAAGATGGATCTGAGGGCTGAGACTTCGAGAAAGTGTCGGAGGGTATGCACCCGGCCATGTAACGAACGAGCGAGAAATCAAAAGAGGCACGCCCGAAAATGAACTCCCTCGATGGCCCGGGAGCGCATTAAAATTCTCACTCGTGTCTTCTGCCTTGTCCCGAACACGCGTTTCGTACCGAACACTGAGACGTCGATGTTCCTCGCGAAGCCAAGCTGTGTCTACACGGCGTCCGCGTAGTAAGGGACGGAAGAAATCAATCACTTTCAGTTTCATGCTCTGGGGAAACGTTTAACGTCTTACAAAGCCTCGTACTTTCTCTTCCGTCATTACCTTTCAGTGTATTTGCTTCGTACCGAAGCATATGCCTACATTTTTTTCTAGCATGTTTCGTTGGTGTTTTTTTTTCCCTCACATCTGTCGACTCGATCGAGTACATATCCCAGTCTTGAAACGTGCGTGTGGCAAGCGCTGTTTCCTTTCTCTCGAACCCGAGACCATGACCCATCCTCCTTCCTGACTTTGAAACCTGGGCTGATGGATACCTGTGTGTTATTCTTTTTTTTCATTCTTCGGGCGAATTCGTGCGTGCTTCATTTGCACGTGGTGTTTTACCTGCATTATTGAGCAACGTTTGGCGCCGCGTTCCTGTCACTCTCGGTGTGGTGTCGGTTCGTTCGGCGATGTCGTGAGAACGCATCTGATTAACCCAAACAAGACGGAGTGCCACACCTAGACGCCCATCAGAAAGGTCAATGTTTCCCCATACGACAGAGAGTCGCACCGGAACTCTCGATTGCTCGTGCTAATTCGTGCAGTTAAACATCCTGGGATTTAACAAAACGGAAACCTCACGACATGGGCGTCCACTACAAAAAAAAAAAAAAGGGAGGGAAACGATGTGGTCGTTCTATGCTTTACTCCCTTCCCCTCCATCTTAAATGCGGTCCAGGGATCCACATGGGAGGTGATTCCGTTCTCGGGCCACACACCTTATCAGCTGTATTTAGCAGCTGCATATTCTATATATATGCTGGCATACTACTTCAAAAAACATGTAGCCAACTACTTCCGAACTTAAATTTCGATTACAAGCAACGTTGACCTACGATGTTTTCGTATGGCGTGCCGACTTTCATTCACAGCTAGTCTGGCTCGACTAAGCACTGACAATTTCAAAACTATACCTACGTATATAGTAGAACTCCTCTTCCCAAAGAAAGCCTGCTCAGAGTTGACTTAACTTTCGTGGTCACAATTATTGATGAAGTGAAAAAAGCTTACAACACTTTATTTTAACTCTCACCAGGGTTCTCAAAGCATTAAAATGAAAAAATAAATAAAAATAGGTCAAACAAAACTTGGAGATTACGATGGTTGACATTCTCTGCAAACTAGTCGGCCTACAATTATCCATTATTTAAACTTTTTTGGTTAGTAATTTACTATATACGGACTTAGAAGAGTGAAACTTTGGGCTAGTTGGTATTGCATGATGAAGAACGTACAGCGCGAACACAAGACGGGAATACTAAAGATGGGACACAGACAAGCGCTGCTAGCAACTGAATTTTTATTAACACAGAAGCGGAAAATATATACGGAAAAAACAACAGAAACAAGAAAACTGAAAAAATTACAGCATGACAAAGATTCTTCCATGTTATTGTTACACGCGCTCTTCTAGAAAAGATAATTCTTTGGCCGATAACCCGATGGAAGCCATGCTGATGCATAGCGACCCTTCTTTTGCGATATGAGCGGCTTCAATGATTGTGAGAACAGCGCTTGTCTCTTACAGCGCTTGTCTGTGTCCCATCTTTAGTATTCCCGTCTTGTGTTCGCGCTGTACGTTCTTCATTATATACGGACCCGTCATTTCACCTATCTGATGCATATTTGGCATCCGAAGCACTGCACATGAATATCAGGTTGTTTTTAAGTGTAATGATATTCTGTACTTGATATGTTGCACAAGTTCATTTCTTTTTGCCCTGACAAAACATTTGTGACATAGCTCGTGTGGCATGGCTTATGCGACATCGCTTAATGCACAAAACATATGCATTATTTACGTCACCACTTTCAAGTATGGTCGTGTGGCTTTTGTGGGAATAGTGCACAGTGAGTGCTAAATGGGAATATTTTGAGGCTGTTTTACAGCGAAAGCTGTTCTGAGATCACAGCACAGGTCACATGTGGCACCGTAGTTGTCCGCCACCACTGTTGGTGTCCGCAACCACTATTGCACGAAATAAAAAAAAAAACTTTAGTAAATAAAAACAACATAGACACCGTGGAATTCTAACCCGGGTTTCCATGCGTGCAAGTCTAGTATTCTATCAATAAGACGCGCAGATGCTTGTAAATCGTTTGCAAATTGGCCTAAAGCAGGCTTGATGTCGGGAAAGGAATCGCGTTAATATTTCATTTATTTATTTGAAATACCTTACATGGCCACATGGGCATTGAGTAAGGGGGGCTTTGCAAAAACTTTTTATACACCAAATGTATAAAGCCAAATTCACATGAAGAAGCAAAATATGATATGCAAGAACAGAGCAATGTGAAACATATAATTAATACGATCAAAATTCTACAAAGGGTGAATGACACAAGAACCAGCAGAAAGGGTAACAACAAAAAGCGAAATACATGTCGTCTTGCATATTATAATGTATGATAAAATACGAACAATAATAAGAGTGATTCATTGAATACTTTGCGCGATAAAAAAGGAGGGGGGGAGGAAGACTACAACTTGTAACCCATTGCACACGAAACTGCGCAAACACCCGAACAAAAGCACTGATTATTACGTGCGACATGTTAGGCAGAACGCGACCTGCCGGAGGTATGCGCGTTGAGAGATTGCCTGAATTTCGCTGAGTTACTTTCCGCCACTATATCATCAGGTAAGCTGTTCTATAGGCATATGGCTCGTGGAGGTGCGGAATAGTTGAAGGCGTCAGTACAACCGTAAAGTCGCGTGAAACTTAGATTATATGAATTGAGTAAATAAAGCGTTTTCGAACAGCAACGGAACGACCAGGCGTCGCACAATGCCAGTTACGTAACGAGGGGGTCGTCCAAAGATCGAACCCATTAAAAGAACTTATTGTTGATCACCTATTAATTGTTGCGTATACCCACTTCAGGCATAGTTCTTTATCGTCATCAGCCAGCTGCCTGAAAAGAAATTGCAGATCATTCCTTGCAAAAGGTTAGCGGATACCACGATTCTCCGAAGAATGGCGAAGGATAGCATAGTGAATGCCAGCCTATAAAACACAAAAATTATGAATATTTATGACGTAGCGGGTGGCCAGTCCGCTGTACGTGCTTGTTGAAGTTACCCGAAGAGTATTTAGCAAAGTTTCTTCAAGGCTGCATTTCCAGCTTTCGCTGTGACTTTGCTGCACGTTTGGCGCAGACCTAGCGTTTTTTTGCCTAAAAGACGTTGCTGGTGCAGTTCGCAGCTTACCTTTCACTGCATATACGATATCTACCTCGAAAGTATGGCCAACATTACTCTTCTCTGAACTCTCCATGGGCTTATTCAACAATGTTATTATTTAAAACGCCAGACAGTCCGAAGTTTCGTTTGATATTTGCGTCGTAAGGTGTTCATTGAAATTCAGGAACCGGAGATCACATTTCCACGTCACGTGGGTAAATTATGAATGCTTCTGCACCCAAGAAAGCGTCAGCATGAAGTAAATGGTGCAAGGAGACATGTTATCTCTATGGGCGCCGTTGCCATGGTGGCCATGTAAGGGCCGTTTGGTTGTGATGTGTCAACCGTTCGCATTTCATGTTAGGTAATAAATCAGAACAACAGAAATGTGGTCCGTCATAAAAGTTTCTTTTGAAACAGCCCTACCTTTACAAACAAACAACTTCACTTCAGCTTTTTTTTCTGCCTTGCTGTTTCTCAGTCAACTTCGTTCATGTGATGTCCCCTATCTTTGATTGCTGAAACGTTCTCTTACAAAAATTTTTAGCTAAAGATTTGTTTGTCAAGACGCACTGAGTATGTTGAATATTCGACGCCGCATAATGTTTGAGACGAATATCTTACAAGGCTCAGTGGTCGTGCCATTCACATGACATCTTTTAGATAATTATTGCTTCTTTGGGGTAAAGGTTGACGTGAACATTACTGTAAGATACTGCCGCAGAGCTATGAAAAAACATGTGCACACAAGCTACGAAAGCACTGAGAAATACCGTTTTACACATTTTCCTAATTGAAATCGCTTATTGCTCAGGGATTGCACCCGCTGTAGCGAGAAATTCAAGCTGCATAGTTGATCTTAGAAAATAAATTTGCATACACCAGCTGACAGTCTTTTCGAAAAACTTTCTACTTGAACATAGTGTAAACTAAGTCAGAAGTTCACGAATCTTGCTCAAAATATAATGAATGCGTTTTACTGAGGTTAAGCTGGCTTGATTATTTTAGGAGAACATGGGTTGAACACTGACCCCTCGTAGACCTCGACGAACGCCAAAGTGGCCACACCCGAAGCTCAAGACTTGTTTGTAAGCTTTGCCGACTGTAAATTCGCATACTGCAATATACATCTCCATTCTGTACGTTGCACACACACACACAAAAACACACAAAGAAGCTTTTACTGCAAATTCTGCAACACCCATTTCACAAATTGTGCTCTTCTAGTAGAATCCTAAAAACACAGCCTTGGATGTCATGCTCATAAATAATTTGGGAGTACAACAGTGCTACCATCAGCCTTTTTTGAGGGATAATTGTATTTCTTCAGAACACTGTATGTCTCATTGCTTTCAACCATCCAACGAAGCAAATTGTTGTGAACTATCGAATGCACTGTCAACTCCCTATTTTTTAACGTAATCACTACAATTGATGCCTAGATTTTGAATGTTTTAAACGGCCTCCAAAGCATAAAGCTTTGGGGCAGTTATGTTCTCACAAAATTCAACAAAAAGACGTCTTAGTTTACACAGCGGCTTTAGGCTCTGACAATGCGCGCGAATCAGGACGCCGAAGAACTAGACACGGGTGTCCTTCGTGAGTTGTACGTTTACGCAGATGACGCCGGGGTTGCAGAGGCCTGTGGGAAAAAAGTGCGTGTCGAATCTGCTCCCGCTGCCGCCGGCGAGACGGCAGTCTCGATTGGCGAACGTGCGCGTGCGTGCACGTGTCGATGCATGCACCTGCGAAGGCGACGGCGGCGCACCTGATAGCCAGGTGCGTCGACGAGGCGCCATTTCTTTTTCCCAGCCTCGCTGCCAGCGCGCAACAGAAAAACCGCGAACGACGCCCACGGATCGGTATAACTACACCACATCGCCGACTGGTAAACGAATGCCATATGGAGGGTTCAGCACACATATAATATCGGCAGACAGGAGAGATTATATGGCGTGCGTGCAGATGCAAAGTACAACCAGCCGCGGCAGCGGAGTAGCCAAGGCGCTGTGCCACGGTTTCTCGTGCAGACACACCTGCGAGACATACGAATACCATGTGAATGCATTCGGTCTCATATCTTGCACACACTTGAGGAAAACGAACTGGCGGGAACTTGCGCATTCATGCACAGTGATCGATCCTGACGGGCGACGGGGTGCAATCGAGCCCCCCCCCCCCTCAAAATGCCTGAGTAAGCACCTCTCTCCCCCATTCTTCAGGGCTTGCCGTCCATCTCCTATCACGAATTAGGACTAATGAGTATGACCTTTGTGAGAAAGAATAACAGTATGCTTATGTTATGATGATGTTTTTTGTGCTGTAGTAAAAACAGAAAAGTCAGGACTGTGCCCTCTTTCTTGAATTACTTTTAGTGACTGCCCCAAATGAATAGCTGGACCCGTCCCTGCTTGCACATTACTCGCATTTGAAGCATGTGTCACACTTGTTGAGCTTTTCGTTCTCATTATTGCTGCGTCTAACAACGGAAGAAGTTGCCTCTGAGTGAATTAATTACTCTGTCATCGTGCCACATAGTGTTGACGAGAACAATACAGCTGAAGCATCAGTTCGTGCAAGTCATTGAATATGGCAAATGATTCGCCATGTGCGTAGGCCATCTGCGTCGTGTTGTCGACGAATTCGCCCTCCTGTTTGCTTTCCTTAGCCATCCTCCTGGTAGACTTAACTAGTAGTGTGACCATCATCACTAATAAGCGTTCGTCCAGGGTTCAAAACCCAAACAGACCAGGAGAGACAGTAGGATTGGGCGTGTTGGTATAACACGCGAGTGCTTACCAGCGCAAACGACAGGCTCCTGAGGAGGGGAGAGGTCTCGTCTCTTCTCCTGTACCCTTCTGTCTGTCGTTTGCGCTGGTAAGCACTCTTTATCAGACCAGAAGCTTCGTCAAGTACCTTTATTTGAACGGGGGGGATTCATACGTATTTCACTGCTGCATTGTGCTTCAAGCGTGGCCACGGACTTGGGGTTCCTACGCTCTTCGCTCACCTGAAGTTAGCCATTTGAGTGATTAACTATTGTGAAACGAAATTTCACAGATAGACAAATTACTTATTGAAAATGGAAGCTGAGAAAGTTGCATAGCAAGACAAACACTGAAATGCTCAAAAGAGCATGCTGCATGCTCTTTAACGCAGCATGCATGGTATGCTGCGTTATTAAATTAAGTTGCTAACTCAATAAAGTTGCTGATTGTGTAAAGTTCATTCATCATGCTCCGTAACCTGGCGAAAAAACAAGTGTTCACAATTTGCGATCAGATCCTGGAACCTGTGCAGGACTATATATACCTGCACTTACTAACAGGGGAAGCTACTTATGAAGAAATAACTAACTGACAATTAAGGATGAGATAGAAGAATTTAAGGAAGTCTTCCTGTATGTTTTGTTAACCATCACTTAGTGACATCCCCTTTGCATCCTGTCGAAACATATACGTGCGATCAGCGAATTTTCGGAATGCTCCTGACTTCAACGACAAATATACAGGCATCTCAAGCTCAGCCAGGTGGCCCTGCAGCGAGCGCGTCTTGCCGCATTACTTGCAAAAACTGGTCGCTCGATTCCCCACTTTTGACTGCGCACGTGCATTTACCCTGCACGTGCTCTCGTCTGCTCGTGGCACACGTGCAGCCTCACGTGTCGCTTGCTCTGAAGGTTTGAAAAGAATTGGATGAAAATTTTCACGGTGTGACTCTTACCGGAGGAGAGTTGTTCAGCACGGCGACTTTTGAGGGTCCCAGCAGGTTGTGCAACAAGCGTGTCGACGGGACTGCACGGGTTCTGTAATCATGTTCCGGTAAAAAGCGCATTCGTTGCGGTAGTCATGTCGACTCGCAGCTGTCGGCAAACAATCTTCACGCTGTCACGTGCGTTTCCCGACTTTCGATTGCTTGCATACCAAATTTGATGAGGACCATTAAATTTACTGTGAGATCACTGTGAAGAGACTAAATTCACGTAAATGAGTCATTGGCAGTGCAAAGTGCCCTGTGAGTTTCCCTTTTGTCGAGGTTTGTACCGGATGAGAACAACATCGGATCGCAACTTTGACGCCACCTGGGAATCTACAGCGGCCGTACATTTGTTGTAGCTTCGCTTCCCAGACGCACTTTCTTTTCAAACTAGCACGGTGATCACATTTCTGTCCGATAATAGCCGATAATCCTGTGAGCGACAAAAATCGCTTCAGGGTGCCTAAACCGCCAAAGCACCACTAAGTTCAGTACAGTGAAATGCCAAAATCTTCTCTTGACGTTTTTTTCTCCTTCCTCGCACTGCTTTCATGGGAAATGGTAGAAATTCACTGCCATTTTCTGACTCTTCAGCATTTTTAAACGTTTGTGACAGTTCGCAGTAGGAATGTGTGCTTGCTTTCCAAGACGACGAAGGAGCGAGGGCCTGGTTTGCCGCAGGCGCAACAATCAAGGACAGTATACACACACATATATTATATATATATATATATATATATATATATATATATATATATATATATATATATATATATATATATATATATATATATATATATATATATATATATCATTTCTTCCTTTGTCAGGGGACGAGTTTAACGTCTACGTACAAACTTTGTCGAGGTTAGTTTAACTCATCCCTTGACAAAGGAATGGCTTGACAAAGGAGTAGCAGCGTTGGGGTCACGACGGCGTTTATTAGGCCGAATCGCCTGATCAACGCTTCGAACGAAGACGACGTTTTTCGTGATGATGATCATATATAGATGAAGAACGCTGTGAAACGCAGTGAAATATTGTGCTTACACTAATTTCCCTCTTGCGCAGAAGCGGCCAACGTGGCCGCTGTTTATAACGGTGGTGTACGTCGCACGAATGGTTTTAAGCGCGACACGCGAAAAACCTCTGTACCGCGAAAACGGACTTCGGTAGGCAAGACAGCAGAGGTTACTCGGTAGTTAAAAGGAGACGTCTGCTCGACTATAGCGTAGGGGCCGTTGAAACGTGAGTGAATCTTATCACGCAGGCCGGAAACCCGCGTTGGGGTCCTCAACATTACTTCGTCTCCAGTATTGAAGTGAACTATGCGGTGGACGCCATCGTAGCGAGTCTTCGCTCTTCTTTGCTTGTCTCTGTATTGTGGCGGGTGCGTCCGCGACAATCGGCAAGGCGAGAGATAAAGTGCTCTCTCGATGACGATGACGAGTTCACAGGGACGTCAAAAAAGCAGATGTCGAGCGGAGATGTCGGTCGACAGTCATAGACGAGAAATAATGGGGAATATCCCATGGTGCGCTGCGTAGCGGTATTGTACGCAAAAGTCACGAATGACAGGATGGTATCCTAGTTGGTGTGGTCGGCGTTGTTATACATAGCTATCATATCGGTCAAAGTTCCATGGAAGCGATCTGTGAGGCCGTTAGTCTGGGGATGGTGGCTGGAAGTCGTCTTATGAATTGTATTACATGCATGGAAGACGTGTTCGAGTACCTTCGAGAGAAACGCCTTGCCGCGGTCGCTCAATAGGATGCGTGGCGCACGATATCTCAGAAATATTGCCTCCAGAAAAAATGTGGCAATGTCCTCTGCCGATCCTGAAAGAAGTGCAGCTGTTTCGGCGTACCTTGTCAAGTGGTCAACTGCTGTGATAATCCAGCGCTTGCCGCTAGTTGATATTCGTAGTGGTCCATAGAGGTCAATGCCGATGACGTCGAAGGGAGCGTCAGGACACGGGACAGGTTGTAGGAGACCAGCCGGGGAGGAAGTGGGTCGCTTGCGGCGTTTGCAGAGCTAGCATGACGCAACATATCGCACTACGCAGGTGGAAAGCCCTGACCAGTCAAAACGACTGCGGATGAGTTCATGGGTTTTTTTTTTTTTTTTTTTGAAAACCGAGATGACCAGCCTTGGGGCCATCGTGAAACGCCTCCAAAATCTGCGCCCTTAGGGAACGAGAAGCGAAAGGAATCCAGCGCTTTCCTTCGGGGTGGAAGACAAAGCGGTAAAGGATTGAGTTTTCAGTCTTAAAGTTCCGCAGCTGTCGATTTCGATGTGGTGCGGGCGTTGGGAGGACGAGAGGAGCCTTGAAGGCACTCCATTATAAAGCGACAGTAAGATTTGCTGCGTTTGTGGGATGCAAACGTTTTGTTGCCGAAGGCAGAAAGTCGACTGCGGCGAGTGAATTAATGAACTGACGGAGACGCTTTGATGGGTTCACTGACAGTTGGTGACAGCCCAGGACTGCCTGATGTAGATGGTAAAGGACAACGGCTAAGGGCATCGGCATCATTGTGTTTCTCATAATCATATGGTGGTTTTGGGACGTTAAACCCCACAAATCAATCAAATCAATCGTTGTGTTTTTTGCCGGATATTTAGGTAACGTCGAGCTCGTATTCTTGGAGACGAAGTATCCAGCGACCAGTACGTCCAGGCGAATTCTTCAACGTCGACAACCAGCACAAAACGTGGTGGTCAGTGACGACGGTAAAGTGGCGGCCGTGAAGATATGGTCGAAACTTCTGGATGGCCCAGACAACAGCGAGACAGTCCTACTCGGTGATGGCGTAGTTTTTATCTGCTGCTGTGAGGGTGCGACTAGCGTATGCGATCACACGTTCGCCATAACGCTCTGTTCGTTGCATAAGTACAGCGCCAAGTCCGTGTCCGCTGGCATCAGAAGGGAGGAGAGTGGGTGTGGCGTTATCAAAATGGCAAAGCACTGGCTCAGATGTCAGGGCACGTTTCAAGGTGTCAACAGCCATTTGGCATTCGTCCGACCATACGTATGACGCTCCCGAAGAAAGGAGTTGGTGAAACGGCGCAGAAATGGTGGCGAAGTCTCGTATAAAGCGCCGGAAGTACGACGCAAGGCCAAGAAAGCTTCGGAGCTCTTTCGCGTATTGAGGCACCGGGATTCAGTAGGGTTGAGAGCTGGGCTAGTTGGTGAGACATCATTTAACCATATGGTGTAGTAGCGCAAATTTGACGGGGACGAAGAGGACAAGAAAGTAGCGAGTGTCGTGTTTTCTTGTCCTCTTCGTCCCCGTCAAATTTGCGCTACTACACCATAAGGTTAAATGAGGCACCGGGAAGTGAAGAACGGCGGTGATCTTAATTGTCGGGATTAGGCCGTATTCCTTCTTTGCTGACGAGATGTCCCAGTATTTTTATACTTTTGCTTGCAAAGTGGCACTTTTTGGTGTTGAGCTGAAGACTAGCAGATGGAGAGTGAGGCCGAGGGGCGGGTGCACATGACAACCCTTGCGCTTGAAGTTCATCACGAATCAGAGTGAGAATCAGCGTGCGCAAATTCGCATCCAAGGAAGGCCGGCTGCCACTGGCATCTGGGTAGTCTGGGTGCAATCGAATGGCTTGGAGTTCATCAAGATATCGACATGTGGTGACGACGTCCTCAACAGTGGTGGGGTGTTTAACAGCCAGAGCGTTAAACGTGACATGGCCTATCCCTTTGATGATATGGCGAACACGATCAGCTTCTGTCATCGCCGAGTTCACGCGGTGGCAAAGGGCAAAGACGTCTTCAATGTACGAAGTCAACGCTTCCCCGGGATGGTGGGCACGCCCCTGGAGCTTTCGTTTCGACACTTAGGAATGAATGTTCGGTTTACCGAAAATCCTACGGACTTGTTGAGCAACAATATGCCGATTCGGGAAGCTGCTCTCGTGGTTAAAAAGCCACGTTTTCGCGAACGGAAAGATAGAAGGCGACGTGACGAAGTTTTTGAGGCTCATCCCATTGGTTATCACTGGTCCCAATGGTTAACACTGGTCATGTCGTATTATTTCAGCCATACCTCGACGTCGTCGCGTGGAAGACCAGAGAAGATGGGTGGGTCACGCGGCCGGGCGTTGATGACCCACGCAGGAATGGTTTGTTGGACAGAGATGCTGGATGTTCCGGGCAGCGGTTCTTGAGTTATGACAGCGGACGGGGGAAGCAAGCGGTGAACCGAACGAAGCTCCAGGGGAACGTAACGTCGGAGAGGACTTGGGTATCGAAGCAGCCTCCACCACTGTGCAAGACAGTAGCAGCGTTGGGGTCGCGACGGCGTTCATTAGGCCGAATCTCTTGATCAACGCTTCGAACGAAGATGATGTTTTCGTGATGATGATAATATACAGATGAAGAGGATGAAGGTCAAACGCTGTGAATATTGTCCTTACAATATATATATACATATATATATATATATATATATATATATATATATATATATATATATATATATATATATATATATATATATATATATATATATATATATATATATGTGTGTGTGTGTGTGTGTGTGTGTGAGCGTGACTGTATATAGTATGTATTTAGCATTATGTAATACACCTTACATACTTAGCAATGTACTAGTACTTAGCTTTATTATGTACTACGGCTAGATGGCGTGAGCCGCCATCCGATCTAACAATATAGGCCACATCCATCCATCCATCAATGCATCCGTGGCAGGCCCATTGCTGTCGTAACTGCAGTTCTCCAGAGAAAAAAAAAGACGTAATGATAAACAAAGTCATTGCTTTATTGCAGAAGCTAGGAAAGAGTGCAAGTGTCTTTGCGTGCACTCTGTCTTTAGTGTAAATATTCTGAGAGTACCTTATAAGATAAAGCCACTGCGTAATTTGTTTTTTGTGTAGTACTTTAAGCATCACTGCTCGATCAATGTTACTGTAGCCACGTCATTGCACACGGTAGAAAGAGAAGACATTGCAGGATAGGGACATGCCAAAGTCTAATGAAGTTGTAGATCCCAGGAGTTTAGTATGCAAGTAAGTAGCCAATACGGGCCACAGATGACAAGGCCGTAGCTGCTGTACATCTGTCCCGCCCCAAAATTACAGCTTCAGAGATTGATGTCCCGGCTTCTGCAAGGACTAAATGTCCCTTTGTTATACCGTGGAACATTTATTTTTGTCAATGAAGTGTGTGACGCCTTCAGAAATAAACTCCTTAAAACAAGACCCTATCTACACGGGAATCATTAAATGAAAGCATGTCACCTCGTCAAATAAAATCTTAACTGCCAGTGAAATCCTGTAATTGCTCAACGAGTATACCGCGCTAAGGTGATCTCGCGCTGACATACATGTGCACCTCTTCATGGCTTATCATATTCGCTGCTTGCACCTTTCACAGCCTCATATGAATTTGCACTCGTTTGAGTAACTTTCATTGCTATCGTTACGTATTCATTTTTTACTTATTGCAAAAAGACTGGTAACAGACTCAAGGGCACCGGGGATGCATCGAGTGAGCCAAGAGCCAAGCACCTGGCTATGCACGGAGACATGCGGACGCCTTCTCCTCGGTAGAAAGTGTGCCGCTTCTCACGGCCCACATTTGGTTGGGAAGAGGGGATATTCGGGAGACCCGCCTCGGAATTTAGGTCGCGTGGCGGGGCTCCTTCTGGCTGCCGAGAGCACACCCAAGAGAAGCACCCAGAAGACACGCTGTTCATGGAGCCACCCACGGACGCGCCTTCGCCGCTCACACAATGACGCCCTCAGAGACGCGGATAGCTTGGTGGTGCGTAATGTACGCTTTGACGGGGAGTGGTAACGACAGCTTAGTCCCGTACCGTTCCCGCACCAACAGAGGGCGAAAAGGAATTTGCTGAACGCGACAGGCCGTGGACCGGAAGGGAAGACGACAGCTTGTTTACTGCCGCGCTGCTGTTCTTATCCTGCCTTCCACGGCAGTGTGTTAGCCTTTTTTTTTTTTTTGCTCGATTCTTATATGTATTTCATCCTTCTTTGAAAAACAGTCAGAGGTGGAAACGACAGCCGGTGTGTACGCGAGGTCCGGACGGCCGGTCCTAGTCTGCCAGCTCTGCTCTGGTCGTAAAAAAGCCCGCGGTGATCTTGGCCCGAATACGTGGCCGGGTCACCTGGTTTCCACCACGCCTTTTACTCTCATTTGGCTGCTGCTTCCGGTGGCGGTGTGCGGTCTGCGAGTAAGGTGTGTTTTTGAGGTGCCGTACTGATGAAAAGAGAACCTGCAGCGAGCGTGTGGCACGTTTTACGTTGACATTCATATCATTTTGATGTGCGCACTTTGGCACATGGATATTCTTTGCTATGAATACGAGAAAGAAACTTCACGTCTATACACAGCACGAAGGGGTTGAATAAATAGTAGTATCGTTATTACCAACGAACTTATATGGTGGGTCAACAATTTTTGTATTAAATATGTTGGAGACAGCGCGTAAGTGGGGAAACTAGCTTCGGTATACAATTCTGAGAAAAACTGAAGTCATAGGAAGTTGATATGACAAACGCTGGTGGGTATTTTGATGAGCGAGTTCACAAGTTGAAGCTGTCAGATAAAAAGCACACGGAGGTAATGTACATAGAATGAGTAACACGATCGTGGTGATCAATAAAAGACATAGAGAACCCAAACTACATGTAGTTAAGAAGCATGCATAGACTACTTGCTCCTCGACATAATGCTTAGAATGCCGAATAACATGAGAATGTGATTGCACGCCACCAAAACTGACCCTATATAGCGCCGAATCAGGTCTCGTTTGAATTGGTTCTCATCTAATGCACTTATTTCCTCAAGAAAGAAAGAAAGAAAGAAAGAAAGAAAGAAAGAAGAGTGAATGAAAGAAAGAAGGAAAGAAAGAAAGAAAGAAAGAAAGGAAATAAGTAAGAAAGAAAGAAACAAAGAACGAAAGAAAGAAAGAAAAATTCCACAGACCCCACGTACCTTGGGAATCGACGTTATGCGAAGCATGCGGATGGAAGTTGAGCATGTCGCATTTTTTTTTTATTGAGCGACACGTCATAAAATGACACTAAATATATGTACGAATATCGCACGCACAGACATATGTTGACGAGTTGTAGATGTTTATATCACCAGTTGTTGGCACTTGCGTAACGATGCCAACAGGAACATGCGTATTAGCAATAGCAGAAGCTGGAATGAAGCGCTGATGCTCGCGAAGATGCTGGCCCTGGACACTGCTACATAAATCAACTTCAGCGCATGGCAACTAACCGCAATTTACGTTAACCCGACATATCAAATGAGTACATATGTAGTGTTCATAAAATGGGGTAGGCAGCACTGTAACCACTATTGACATTTCACGAAGATTAGCGTCTATTTGAAAACCAGTTCCAAGGCCTGGCGTAGCTCTGTGGTAGAATGCTTCATTGCCACGCAGAATGCTTGGGTTCGATTCCAGCTGGGACCCTGACATTTATTCTTTGCGTTTGTCGGGTCGATCGCTACCGATGTCGGGTATTTCTTAACGCTCGCGCGTTAAAATTACCCATGTGTGTTCTCGCCGTTCCTGGGTGGATACTAAGTGTCAATCACCTGTGGCACATACACGCATATCAGTGGGACATATAGCCCATGCGTATGTGTCACTGTCTGGCGGGAAGTGTTTAACGACGTACGCGACAGCAATGTGAAATTGTTCATGTTTTGACTGGCGCGTTATATTCTTCAAACCATCTTACCCTTTCATGCTGATTTTGGCTCACGCCAAGTTAAGGGGGTGATCACGAGAGCACCCAAACGTAAGCGGCTAGGTAGGTAGATAGATACGCTCAAAGTAGCCGAAGTTCGCTAAGAAATGCTTCGCCTTCAAAAGAAAGAAAGAATGAAAATGATCAGCTGGGCAGTTAGTGAGCATTCCAAGTGACGGGAAGCGGTAATGGATGAGGATGCCAGAAGCATTCGTCCTGTCTTCTTATACACTGTCTTCGCTTTGCGTTGGAACTCGTAGGGTCCTTATATATGCATTCACCTAAAACAAATCTAAAGTGGAAAAATTACTGTGTGGCTATATTCTATCACGTGAATGCCTCTTTTCTCATTTCAAAGATGATAGTCGCCCTTTCAACCAAAAACTTTGTTGGTGTCTGTCCAGCAATTCAGCCAACCGACGAAAGCCTAAGCTCATGCTCAAAGCCCAACCACATTGATCTGGCGGCTGTATTGAATCTTGTGAACAATGTTAACCAAACATGGGGCATATATGAGGCGCACATATGAGGCACAACATCATTACGTAATGTTAGGCAGTCTGTATCTTTTTTTAGAAAATTCAAGGGCGAGAAATTCTGAAGACCAAAGTGTTTGTCATGCAGCGCTAACAACCGTATATCTCACGTAACGCCTCCAGACAGAAGACTATCATCTTTTAACGTTCTTTGCAGGAAAGCACGCAGTTACGCGGCGACGAAGTCACGCGTAGCTCACGTGTATCGAGCTACGACGCGCGTGAGCTGCACGTTCATTTCGACTTTCGGTGTGTTCGCATGAGCCTTGTGACACATGCGGAGTTTCAAAAAAAAAACTGTTTCATGACATACAGATTTAGATCATTAGTTCAGGATATTTAAATATAGCTGCTAAGCTGTCAGGTGGTATTCTACAGTGCTAAGAGTGTGCAACATGGCCCTCTGTTTTGAGATAGCGCCAGAGCCTGGCCTGCAATGACAAAATTCGATTCGAATGCAGATGCCGGACTACTCCCAATTGTATATTTATTTAAAACGCGTTATAAAGGAATCGTTAATAGGAAACAAAAAAGAGAAGAGGTCTGGGATGCCGCTTCACTTGCGACCATGCACCTGCTGGTAATGCACTTTCTCACCAGAGTAGAATTGGCCGCCCCGGTGCAGTATCTCGCCGCTACCTCCCTTACGAAAGTACCAATAAGTTATATATTTAGTGAACGTTGATTACTTTTTATACCGGTCTTTAAAAAGTCATGCGTCTCGCGTTCATGTCACCTCAAACGCGCCAGAGACCCCAGTAGTTTTCTTCCGCGAACAACTGAACAAAATCGCTACAACAGTAGAAAAAAAAGCTTGAGGTATATTAGCAAGCTCAGATAATTATTTCAAGCTAAGCATATAATAAGCTAAAATTAAGTACTTTCTACTTGGATCTTTAAAAACCCATACTCTTCACACTAATTTCTCATGTGCATTAGGGACTCCTGTAGTTTTTCCCACGAACGTCTAAACAAAATATCCATAACAAGAAAAGAAAAGAACTTTCGAGGTTTATTACAAAGCTATTTCTTTTCAATATAATTGAGCGACTCAATGCAATAAATTTTTCTCTGGTATATCCGCACTAATCGAAAGCTGCTTTGCCTGGTGTCCATTTGTCCCCCACTAACAATAGAAAAAACTTAAAAAACGGCGCAGAAATACAGCACCGCCACCTTCCGCGCTGTTTCCCACATCATTTATGGCGGAGTCCCAGGGAGCTCAATACGAAAGCCACCAGATGACACGTGCAGCCTTGTGCGCGTTAAAAAAAAAAGGTCCGATTAAGGTTGTTTCCCACAGGCCAGACAGTGGAAGGAAGCATATGTACACAACGCCCGAAGCATACGTTTCTCACGCTGCCCAAATGCCCGCAAAGGGCCGTATACACGCACAGCGGGTTTCATTCGGCGACAAAGTCTGTACGTGAATCAATCGCGCTCTTGTTCCGGACGCGATATAAGAGTGAAACCGTTCCGGCCACCCACCCGGCTGCAGCTATTGTCCCCAGCGCTTCACACGCATCGTACAGTCCCCGCATAAGTTCGTGCTTACCGAGATTAAAACTACTACGCCGGCATTGCTCGGGACGGGCTTGGGGGAAAGGTGGCTTCGAACAATACGGAGGGGCATTTTGCGCAGGCGTAACGGAGGCTGCACCGAATGCAGACGTATAGAACACGAGAGGGGGCGGAGGAACCATGTGGCGCCGCGTGGTGGCGCGTGTGACCGCGACTCGGCACGCGACTTCCACGCTTCACGCACGTAGCCGAGGGCCTCCCTTTTGAAAACCGCGCGAGTGGCAAAAACTGGCCGTTGTACGCGCGTTGGGAACGACACTTTGATTGGTGCCAAGCATTCGTGTTCTCCGAATATACGTCGGGTTTCCGGTATCTCCTTTTCCGGATGACAAGACACTGGCAAATACAACACGCGACATGACCTCCTTAGCGTGTTAGATTTGAGCGTGCTGCTCCTTGATAACTGACCCGCGCGTTATGTCAACACTTAAAGTTTGTTTCACATGCAAGCGATTTCTTCCCAAGAGCGGAGCGGCAGCCATCGCGCGAGCCAAAAACATGCTTTTAGAGCGTCTTCTAGAAGTGGCGTCATAATTGCAGCATGCTGGTTCATTGACGCTTTCTTTGCACGGATCCTTGGTCCCTGCAAAGTGAAACAGCTTCCCCATGGGTCACAAGCTTAGAAGCGATACATGCATCTATGTAAACAATTTTACGGCACTGTAATACGGCCAAGGTACATTTGTGCAACTTATTCTCACTAAATCCGTGGTTCGGATTGTTGGTTGACCACAAACTTCAACTGACATATATGTACATACATGTGTTTTAGGAAGCTGCTAAACGATAGGTGCTTGCTGCGAAGGCACACTAAGTAAGATTTCTGGCCATGGAGTAATGGTGGTAGCAACGTTCATTACTTCTTTTCGGCAGCTCTAATGGTAACGCGTTAAGCTTTTTAATTTTGGGTTGACATTGGGTGGTAACGCATTTCTTTTTCTTTAGCACTATAAGTAAGATACTGAGTCGCATTGTTCCAGTAATGCGCACTGCATGGATGACAGCGACGACCTCAAGGGGGCGAGAGGAATATGTTATATAAGCTATGAAAGTTGATTGACAAGGATACACTTCTTTATAATGTGACTTCTTATGTCAGAGAGATAGGCCGCAGTAAACAAGGTGAAAGAACTGTTACATAAATACCAATAACAATACTATTATTGAACAAGCAGGTAACTTAACGATGTCCAATCAAAAGAAGAATGATGTTTAAGGACAGGAACAGATTCCTTGTTCACAGAGGCGAAACATCATTATTAATTTGTTATGACATTGGTCAGTGCCCTGTTTCTTCATGAATGCCTTTACCTGACTAGACAGTATTCCTTCGAACTCTCGACCGCGTCAATAATAATATAATATTTTTTTTTGTTTGAACACACCGCAGGCCATTCAAGCCCATGCAGGAGTGGGAACCATAAAATTCATACAAAAACAACAAAAAATACATACACAAAAATCAAGCAATAGATTCGTTGTTAACAACTGATAATTCAAATCGGAAACACTTTATTAACTTTTCGAGTGATATAATGGTATTATAACATGAAATATTATTGTCTAATCTGTTCCATCGGTGAATAGCTGAGAGAAAAAGGAAATGTTTATGAGCATTAGCACGACTTCAAGGTTGGTGGATTGTTTTAGAATGGTTGAGTCGCAATGAGCCGCGTTTAGGCGGGTCTTCCAGTTCCAGGTAATGAAAACGTGATATGTGTAAGTGACCATGATATGATTGGTAGAAAAATTTTAGTCACGAGGTAATTTTGTGCTGCGAAAGAAGTTTTGCGAACAAGCCTGGAGCAAGATTTGCGAGCAAGCTTGAAGAACTTGATTGCCTCGAGAAATATGAATATACAAACCTAACAGCCAATTTTTGTATTAATCATTTTACTAATGAGGTGTTTTCGGTGTGGACTGCAGATGGGATCGGCGTACCCTAAACATGCTTTGTTTTGTATTCGTTCAGTTCAAGGTGTGATGGTACTGTGCGACGTTTTCTCCTTAGGAAGGATAGTTTCTGTATACTGATTTCTGACACATGGCAAAAATATGTGGTGCCCACTTCTGGTTCGGCAAAAGCATAATGCCTAGGTATTTTACTTGGTTGCGTTTGTCGATAATTGTGTCTCAGATAGTATATGTAAAGTTAAAAGGGTTTGTCTTACTGTGAATGAAGTAAAATGGGTTTTGGTTGTGCCTAGTTTCATTCCCTAAGTGTAACACCAGGAATAATGTGTTCGCGGTGAATTGTTAAATTCAACTTGATTGAGTTGTGAACGACTGTGTACACGACACAGTCGTTGGCAAATGATGGCTTGTGAACCTGGGTAATTATAGAAAAGTGGATGTGACTGATAAGCATTAAAAACAAAGAACAAACATCAAGTGGTTGTGATAGATGGCTGTCGATTCTTACGCTCTGTTTTCGTTTGTTTAAAAAGCTGTCAATCCAGGCTACTACTTTGTCATCTATACCAAAAGCCCAAAAGTTTTGTGATCAAATCCTAGTGTGGGACAAGATCAAACGCCTTAGAACTGTTTAAAAATATGCATATAATTGGCCATTATCATTTCTTCACATTGGCTATATGTCGTCAGTTAATTCAGCTAACGGGGTTATCGTTGAGAGGCATGATCTGAAGCTTTATTGACGTTTATCAAGGTGGTAGTTTCTTTCTAGGCAAGTTAATATGGCCTTGAAAATTACATGTTCCACTATTTTGCAGGAAGAGCTCGTATGCGACACTGGGTAATATTTACTCATTTCTAGCATGAGCCATATTTGGGCATAGGGACTACTAAAGCGTTGCACCAGTATACTGGTAATTCTGAAATGTGTAGAGATAACGTGGATATTTCAGAGATATTTAGATGTCTATGAAGTGTGTCAATAACCAAGTAAAACACCTGCACTTTGATAAAACAGTAGAAGAGAGACGTAAAGGACATGAAGGCTTATAAACCAGTCAGCTCATTTTGGTATTATAGAACATTTTTATGAAGAAAACTTGAAGCATGCTACGAGAAACACTTTAGGCTGAAATATGTGACGCAAGGTTGACAGAGAGGAAAAAAAAACGAGACAGAAAGAGCGCCATATTTCTTTTTTATCTTTTTTCTCTTTTTTTCTCTTTTTTTCTCTTTGTCAACCTTGCGCCACGTATTTCAGCCTAATATGTACCAACTAGCCCAACATAACGTACTGAGAAACACTTTATTTCGACCAACCAAGAGGATGCGGTCACACCGTAATTGTGTTCGCGATATTATACCACTGCTATGACACCAATGAAATTATCGAGAAAATTACCGTATACAAGAAAAGCACTTTTCGTTTCACGATCTACAAAACAGCATTCGACCGGTTCAAAAGTACCAGAAGTCGTGAAAACACTGCTCACAAAGTGGATGTGAAAGCGTACGTAAATACCTTAGCGAAAAACCACAAGTATTCTACACAAACCCTAATTTGCTTCACCCGACACTAAGAGGGGCCAGACAATTGCAACAAAGAGTAGGCGATAGCTCAGCTTTTGTAAAATTAGTTATAACGAGCAAATACTGCGTGCGCACTGTGCTAAACAAGAAGGGTAATCTGGGCTTGTGGGTGATAGATTCTTTCTGATCCGCTTACAACGAAGAAAAGGACGAGCCTGAATGCCCAACCGAGACTGAATGTCCAACGAGCCTAAATGTCCAACCGAGACGGAATGTCCATCAAGACGGAATGTCCAACGAGCCTGAATGTCCAACCGCGACGGAATGTCCACCGAGACGGAATGTCCACTATTGGACATTCCGTCTCGATGGACATACCGTCTCGTTGGACATTCAGGCCGCAAGCGGCAGACCAGGGATGTCATGACATGAACGCCTGTTCTCAACTTGATTTATTTGATATGTGGGGTTTAACGTCCCGATACCACCATATATGATTATGAGAGACGCCATAGTCGAGAGCTCCGGAAATTCGGACCACTTGGGGTTTTTTAACGTGCACCCAAATCTGAGCACACGGAACTACAGCATTTCGGCCTTCATACCTATTCTCAACTTAAGCCTATTAGAAGTAATGGATGAATGGATTACCTTTCTGAGGTCCTTCGGAACGCGATTCAGCACCTTAGGGGCCGCTCCCATGTCGGAACAGAAATATTATAAGCCTCCCTGCTGTGTCGAGGACCCGTTGGAGTGCCCATAACTGTTACGAGTTCATAGATAGTAATAACATCCTCCCATTTGGACAACGTGATGACTTCCACCCTGGTTATGCTCGGGGTGGACATTTCGCGGTATGGAGACAGCGATGATTTCTCCTCACTGTGGACGAGGAATGCTGCATGCACACGCGAGGCTTGATTTCCATCGGTGGAATCCCCAGCTCCCGCAGGTGGACAGCCTGGGAACTGGAACGCGAGGTGGACAGCCTGGCGAAGTGCACCCGCACCTGTGCCTCCGCACTTTCTTTCAGCGTGTTATCCATGCCAAGACGAAGCATGCAGTCTGTCCGAGCTTTTGTACATGGGGAGCTCAAGAGCTTTTCTGGCGGCCCTTCTGATTAACTGAAATTTCTGATTTCTGAGAGGTCAGAGCTTATCCCGCTCCGACCTCTGTCAGTTGTGCATTGTCACCCCGTAGGCAAAATGACACATCACAAAGGCATGTACCAGCCTCACGATGTTGACTTCACCAAGTCCCTGTTGTCGGCTGGCGACTCTTCTTATCAGTTCGATGGCAGTGTCAGTTTTTTTCTGGCAAGCCTCGTTACCGTCAGGCTATTCGAGCCGTTCGATTGTGGATGGTCATGCGCAGAACCCAGAGGGAGTGTATACCCTTGGGATCAAATGCAAAGGCCCATGGACTATTGGCAGAGCGTCTGTGGCAGAGTCATCCAGGTGACATACAAAATTTTCAAAACACGCATAACGCCTGTATACTTGTGTCAACAAAAGCTATACAAAACAAAACAAACTCACACACACAAACACACACACAAACACACCACACACACAAACACACGCGCACGCACACGAACGCGCGCACACACACACACACACACACACACAATGTGTGACGCAAGCTACTCTTGGGCTATTCAAGAGAAGTTATAATTAAGAAATTGCAGCTCCTTTTTGCGAACGGCAACAGACGGATCGCACACTGCAGAGACTGTGGCTGTGAATCGATGGCGGGGAAACACTGTTTGTTCCGCCATAAGCACCAGAACACAAGGGAGAGATAATAGAGGCATTGTTCACCAACAGAGGAGCCGAAAGGTGCATAAGCGATCCGTCTGTTGCCTTTAGCAAGAAGGAGGTGTGATTTCCTAATTGTCACTTGTTTTGACTAGTGCCGCTTAAGATAGCGTCACACGCTTGCGAGCGAGTTTCTGGTTTTGTTTTGTATTTAGCTTTTGTTAATGCATGATACCGGTAGTACGAGTGCCCTGAAAATTTCGTATATTTACTGGATGTCTCTGTCGCATACGCACAGTTCCTCTGTCGTAGGGCGGTTGGCCTTTGTATTTATTCGTGCATTTGTTTCTAATAAGTTTTAGTTGAGAATAAGCGTTCGTGTCGTCACATCCTTGGTCTGTGTCTTCATCCTTTCCTTCACTCCAAGCGGATCGAAAATGTTCTCGGTGCTCTTTCGCCTTGCAGGGTGACGAGGAGGGCTCACAGAGCTGGAGAGATGAGCCCACAAATGCAGCGTTGTTGTGCCAGAGTTCCTGCCCCTTGGGCAAGCTGGCTGCTAGTATTTAGGTGAACTCTTGGCTTCTGAGGAACACGTCCTGTCAACCCATGGAAAGCTTGAGGAACAAGCCTTTCTTCGACAACGCAGGCCGGCCTTCAACGAAAGCTTACTGCCCAGACGTGCAGGTGGACCAATTGTTGGCGGGCCAGTTGCTGCTTACCGAGCGTAGAGCAGCGTGCCTATAACAAGACACGTTTCAGACGCGTCACAAAGGTTCAAGAAACACACGTACACTGCGACGTCTGTGCATGTGCGCTTCTTGTACCTTTCTGTCTCAGTCCAGGCGAGCTGTTCCACGCTAAGGTGGCACACCTGCAACAGACGTGGCCCTCGGTCAAATGCCGGACATCGGTCAAGGAACCACGTACCTGCGTGGATCTGCACAGGACACCTCATCCGCATACCCCAGTCAAAGAGGTGGTGCCACCAAATTTCTGGCTTGCACGTTCTTCGCTGCAAGCGTTTTTTACACATAACCTGTGCGTGATGTCAGAAACAGGGTTCCATGCGCTGGTTACCTGAATATGGCAGCCACTGCGAGTTATTATCTTATTAGAAAGTGTCAGTGCGCTTGCAAGAGCACTAATTAGATCAAAATCACATTTCTCTGAAACGTACACTAGCCATTGTTAGGTACGTGTGCCTTCATTTAGTCACATCATCTACGGCATTGTCTCCTACGGCAACGCATATCACTGCCATTTATCATTAATTGAGCACTTAAAACAAGCCATTTGCATCATCACTAACTAAAACTTCTTCACCAATGGATCTCTTTACTTTGCGACCCCAACATGCTACAAATAACAGGTTTGTTCAGCTATCATGTCACTATTATTGTTTTATAAAGTGCTTAATAAACAGCGCTCATGCGAATTTCTTTATCCCAGATGTTTTACTAATAACAAAATAACAAACCTGCACATAGCTGTAACTTCTACTGATTATGACCAAATGAGCGACATTGGCCGCCATAAACTGTGGAATGATTCACCTGCGCGTATCAAAACATCATAATCTTTTAATGAATTCTAATATGTCAGAGCTGGGACGGTGGAATGAAGAAGCTCAAAGCAATAGGTGAGAAACCGCTGGCATGATCTAGAGCTAATTGGAGGAGATGAAGAGAAACTCTCGCCCGGAAAATCACACGAACGAGACTCACGATGACGACTACACAATGATATCGATATGCAAAAAAAAAAACATAAGAGGATCATTCTACTTTGACAAAAGGTGATGAGTTTGATGACAGTGCGGGATGCTTGTCTTATATATTCCAGCTTCATGTTTTACCGAAACGCCGGCCCTGCGAAGTTCTTTGTAGCAATACGGATTATTCTACTGTATGACACAGCGTTTCTTATAAGTCACATAGTAACATACCTAAAAAAATACAAAGGCTGCAATCACTGAGAAAGATTACACGAGGCGGTGGCTGTTACTTGATCGTAAAAAGCCAAAGCAAGTCATTGCCTAGACAGCCATAATTCGCCAATCGTTCATTACAATGACTAAGGTATTACACTCCAATTACGAATAGCGTGATTCACCGCAGGATACGTCTTGAAATTCATAAGCATGTGCAGTGAAGTGCAGCACGTGAGCTCCGAGATTCAATGAGCTCTATATGCCTCATTAAACGTCGAAATCACCATCGGTGACGTCACGGAGAGTGATCCACAAAATCATCATTACAGTATGACGTCATCAAAAATCACATAACGTTACGTCACATGATGACGCCATCACGTGCCATCTTTACCTGGTCCAAGGTGTGCCAATCTCAGAGGCTGTGCAAAGTTACGCTGGGAGCCCAAAAGCTTTCGGAGGGAGGAGTGTAAGCTTAGTAGGTTCATTAATCAGAAAAAAAAAGGAATTGTTCTCGGCATGGAATCGTCATAGCGAAATGTACAAGGTACCCGGAGAGTTGTTTTTATTTTGTCTTTCTCACTATAAGCTGTTCATACGTCACCAACTGCTTGGAATCATATGATACAAAATAGATTTACACTCTCCTGCATCACTGGCCCCGCAATCTGCGTCTTGGGCACAGAAAGCGAAAGATACGTTTTCAATGTGTTACCCCTGGGCCCGACGGTCAAAGCCCCACAACGCACCGCAACGCCCTTCGCCTGGTACCTGCAGCATCGCTGAGACTCGTCGTGCATGTCGTTTCAGGTCAAGCAGCTGCAAAAGTCGTGGTGCCCTCCTGTGGGAATTCCGAGGCCCTTTCGTTCACAGCCGTGGATTCAGCCCTCTCCCCCCCCCTTCATCAGCGGAGCCGGCGTTCGCCCCGAGCTCGCTTTCCCCATGGCGTCCTTTTCACTCCCTACCGACGACGCTCGTCCCGCGGGGTACAGCAAGCAGATGGTTCGAGGGGGTTGGTGGCCGTTTCATTGACGGGAACGCCAATAGGTCTTTTTTACAGAGGGGCGAAAAAAATTCCCGTCTCAGGTCCGGTGGGCCGTTTGAGCTGGACAGGCAAGACTAGTGCAAAGCTAGTAAGGGAAAAGCGGTGAATGAAATGGGCCAACGCTTATCAATCGAGTGAAACGGGCAAGGGTTTGAAGGGAGAGAGAAACGGGGTGGTTTTGGGGGTAACCGAAGCCGCCGCATCTCGTGCGCGGGAATAGGGGGAAGCAACTAGCTCCCGCTTTTGAACGGGCGTGGTATTACTAACGTTGTGGATCGACAGGTGAGGGCCACTGGGAACCTCGCGTTCCAATGCGGATTTTGAACCGCCAGCTTCTTTTCAGTTTGTGGAGTTAAAGCCGAGACCAGTGTGGAAGAAGAGTCGTGAGTCGTCTGCAACTCTCCCTTGTATTTTCTCCCCACCTTGTCCCTTTCTACGCTAGCTGAAACGGGGACGCCATCTTGAAAAACGAGTTCACACGAATTAGCAGCACCTGTTGAAAGGTGAAGCAGAAAAGTGGTAGATAAAAAAAGCATAATGATACAAAGAATGGGATGACGCGCTAGTAGCAAGTTGCGCATTTTATTTTGGATAAAAAAACTGTTACACGCTTGATTTCAAGAAACAAAACTCATCGGGTGAAAGGAGTCATCTAAATAAAACAACAAACGCTGGATCGTGTGTAAACTTAGGTTCGTGTGAAGTTGTCCGTCGTTGGCAACTTTTTAGTGTCATGAAAGCACTACCGCTCTTTCAGCCAAGGCGAAAGTCTTAGATGACTCATCCAGCGCGGAAATGGACCGCTGGCATTCGTGTCATCGACGTCAACACAAGTGATGCGAAAAATAGCCATTATGAGATGACTTAAAGGGACTGTCTACCGTACTTAATGGCTTTTTTGTGTCACAATAAAAAGCGTACCAGCTGATGTGCCTCACCTTGCGGTGGTTTCTCTGAAAAGTGCGTAGAAAAATTTTAAAACAGAATCTTTCAATCTGCGTTCAGTCTCCTTCAGTCAGTAAGATGAATGGCCACAACATTGGTCGGTGGAGACGATGACAATCGTACTGACGGTGAAAGTCAAAAACTGAAACGACGTGCGGTTTTTTGCAGTCTTCATCAAGTTTTGTTTATTAATAAAACAAATACCTTAGTTTAAGGCATGCACACACTTTCTTGTTGTTCGTATGAGCGGTGGTGGACGCCGTACTCGTGTTTCTCCTCTGTTTGATTCAGGCAGACAAGGCACCGGCGGCAGCGCCACCGGGATCTTTTTTTGAGTGCGTGAAGAAATGAAAACAAAAAAATATTCTCTGGCGCCACCTAAGGCTGTGTAAAGTGCGTACAATACAACTTCAAGTCATACATGTTTGTTTTTAAGCAAATTAACTTTACCTGCGACGATTTCTTGTGCTACCAGTAGATTGTCCACATCACTGTTGGTTGACGCTAGCGGTAATTTTTTGTCGACTTTCTTCATCAAATTAATATTATCCTTTTTTTTCCTTTTATTCCTTTTTCTTGTGTGTGACAGAAACATGCTCGTTGCCGCCGATGTAATGAACAATCTTCTCATTCCCGCCACAATTGTAAAAACTTTTCCGAGCGGTAGACAGTCCATTTAAGACTTACGGAAGGACGTTCGCTTTGACACGTCCCCGTGACGTCACGTATCCTATCAAGCATCACAATGAGCGCACAAAGAAAGCACGAAAACACAAGAAAATGCACGACTCAAGCGCTGTGAAACAGGTCTCGGATGTCTACGCTAAACGCAGTACAACTTGAAGGGTTTTGCACAGCCAACACTCATCAGAGTTGCGAATGGGAAAACGATCAGGCGAGTTCGTGACGCTATCATGAAGTCACTTAGCATGACGTCGATTGATGGCGTCATCAGATGACATCGCCGTTTAGTCAAAGGCACATAAATCCTGCAGGCGCTGCAGAACCCTGTGAGGCAAAGCTTGTATTGCAATGCCTGCGATATAGGTGGCAGCCCGAAAGCGCAAGACACACAAAGCTTTCGGGGCGATCACTGCAATCGGCAAAGAAAAAGTGCGTGGATTTCACCTCCGAGCATCTTCGAGTAGTTTTGGGTGAATGCATAAGGGAGATTTTGTCGGTAGCACGTTAGGAGTAACACGATTACCGGTAACATGACTCGTTACAATTTTCGAACTTTAGCGGGTAACCCCCATATGTTACCATTCTTCTGTATCGTGTGGTGTCACGTTACTCGTTACGTTTTCATGCTGTAGGTATCGTTTCTCAGAGCTCGCCCTGACGAATTCTTTCGTCCCAGCGTTGGACTGCTGTTAGCTCTCCGGACATGGAAAAAGAACGCGCATGTGGAATCGCTTTTGCTTGTGGAAGTAGCGAGTACAAATTGCTTAGGACGCACCAACTCCTTGTCAGGATGTTTAGGCTACCGCCACACAAAGTTTGACGAAAGCCCAGGAATGCGCCATGACAAACTACACGGACATGCTGTTCGTGTAAGTGGATTGAAGCAGGTGTGTCGTAGGCACCTGCGCCTTTCCGTGCACAAAGGACAAGCCGCCCGAAAGGAAAATGTTTGCATGGAGCTGGTTTACTCCATACCACGTGCTGATTACAACGCTTGGTTCGTATGGGAAGCAAGGATGATTGATTGATTGATATGTGGAGTATAATGTCCCAAAACCACGATATAATTATGAGACACGCCGTATTGGTCATGTGGCAGCTTGGGCTAGTTGGTATGGCATGACAATAGATATAGTGCGAGAACAAAACGACGACACAGAGACAAGAATGTATTTCGTATCATTCTTGTCTCAGTGTCGTCGTTTTGTTCTCGTGCTATAAATATTGTCATCGTAGTGGGGGGCTCCGGAAATTTCGACCACCTGGAGTTCTTTAGCGTGCACCCAAATCTGAGCACACGGGCCTACAACATTTCCGCCCGAGGGAGGCAAGGAATTTCCCTCAGAGACTACGGCAACATAGGAATGGCGTCCTCAAGTTCCAGTGAAAGAAAGAGTACACTTGCTGAGCACAGCTTGGTCAATGACCACGGCATCGATTTTGAAAAGTGCCACGCCGTTGACTTGGAGGCAAATCACAGCCGGTGCGGTTCACGGTTTCATAAGACCGGCCTCATGACTTTGCAATGTTTTGGGATTCATATATGCTCTGGATGTACGCAATTATGGCTCTGTCATTTCTATTTCGTGTTCTTGTTTGAAAAAGTAGCACTGGTTAATTTTCGCCAAGAAAGAAATCGTTTGTGCTCTGAAATCACCACCTTTCCGGACACAGGATAAGGGAACTTTACTAACAGGCAAGCAATAGCTTATAGTTTACTACACCTTCGAAGAACAAAGTACAGAATTAATTGTTAAGTAAACGGTGGTGTCCACCTAAGCTTGATTCTGAAGTGGTGTAACGTCATGCGTTTGGAAATATAGTCCTTCAGCGACTACTTCGAAAAAAAAAAAAAGAATTGCCTTCCTATAACGATTATACCACAGTCAGATGTCGTTGACCTTCGCCTTAGAAGTTCCCAGAGGGTCCATATTGTAGCCCGGATGCGTCAAAGTTGGGTGTGAATTCTAACGCAACAAAAATGGGAAAAATGCGCCCCTTCCGCATTACGACAAGGTTACGTCGACAAGGGGCGGTCGCTTTCCGCGGTCACCACGCGCTCATGGCCTTGAGTGCATACAGTGAATACGGAACAGCGACCTTGCTCCCTCTTTTGGGTTCCTCCCAAGGAAACGCGTTGCAGGTAAATTGTATGCGTGTATATTAAGCCGTGTTGCTCAACTCTCTCTCTTTTGCGCAGGTTTTTGGCTGAACGGAAGAGCTTTCCGATAACACTTGAACCAAAACTTACCGCACTTTAAAGGAAGCTCGGTTTCGTTTCAAGGGCGTTGTCGTATTTTTTTTTCTATTTCGATTATGATGCCGGTTTATTGTACTATTGCCGGATTCTATCTCTACCACATTTCTTCGTGGCTGCTCTTTTTCCTTCCTCATACTCCCCAACGAGGAAGGCGCCTGTACGTTTCGAGTGGCGCTCTGTAACCTTCACTTGCACGACGCAATTGAGCTTGTGGGAACTCGGGAGCCTCTCGTTCAGGATTGCGTGTTCACTGCTGGGGCTTGAATGAAAGCAAAAAAAAAAGGAAGCTTTGTATTTGCTACATGGAGGAAGTGGAAAGATTTCGATAGCCAGTGATTTCAGTTTTATGGGTTTGTTTGAGCACATTGAGCCCCAGTTTGACGTTCACTGATTTCCCGGATTCCGTGTCAGTGTGACAGTGTGAACTTGCCAAGCTTTGTGAGCGTTGTGGTTCCGCGCGCGCAACCCCGGAAGGCGGAAATGGCCAAGGCCGACGTCACACGCAGTCACATTCAGAAGCACAATGTCGGCCTCAGCTTGCTAGTGCAATCGGTATAGGACGTTCTACGTGGGTGGTGTCAGTGAAAGAAATCCGTAGAAGGACGCTGCATGCGAACAAACACGGAAATAAAAATGCGTCTTTTTGCTTGAACTGAGCAAAGTTTCAAACACCTATAAACATTTTCCGCGGTGGCCCCAATGCCAAGTGCTTAGGTTCCAGCGTGGCTCACAGCAGAGGCGTTGTCAGAGAATTTTTCCAGGGTGGGGTTGGGGGGGGGGGGGGGGGGGCTACGGTTTGTGTATGTTCGTGCGAGTGTTGTAGTGTGCGCGCATGCATCTCTACCGAATCCAAAAAAATATGAGGGGAGAGTGGTGTATGAACAGCCCCCACGCCCACTCCCCCATCACCCCCGCTTTATTCAGGCTAATCCCTTACATACAGAGCTGGTTCACACTGTTGAAGTGCTCACGGGTAGAATATAAGCCTCAGGCGATGAACTTTCGTATACTCGACATTTTCGATTTCCGAAGAAATATAAATTGCTTCCCGCTTTCACATCACAGCGACAACAACGCCTAACTTGCGTCGCTCTCCAATACTGGTCAAAATCATTCTAATAGTCGCTGCGTAATTAATGGGCAAGAAAGTGGGACTTTTTTTAGAAAGAGTTTTGTAATAAACTATCAGCAATGCTGTGCCTAATTTGTCAGCTTAGAGATCGTTTATACCACTCGTCGCAAGGAAAAGTTGAAAGTCATGCTACACACAGTTTGCCTTTCACGATGTAAATTCGGGTGTCACCACCGATGTCCTTGAACCTTTTTCTGTGACTGAGAAACTCGGGTAATCAGCATTGATTACGAAATCGTCTGTCTGTCCTTTATGTAAATACAGTTTTTTTTTAACGTAACAATTTCACAAGTTTTTCGGCGTGGAACACTACTAGCACTATCCAATAGAAGCATACAAAGAATGAAGTAATGAAATTTTTGCGTCACTGTAGGGTTCCTTCAGAGTGCAATAAAAGCTTTTGCGAAGGTTCTTTGAAATTGCGAGATAGATAATTTGAAACAAAGTACAAAACGAAAAAAACATACATATCATCAAAGTGAATAATAATGAGTGAGAGGAGCAGTGGGATTATTCGGTGTAGGTGTAAATAACCCGTGACATTGACCACTCACGAATGTATATTAGTGACAAAGTTGTGTACAGTTATATATGCATTGTATTCGTCATAAATGCTACGTTGTGTTCAGTTCTGAATTTCCTATTGACTCCATTATGACTGCTTTGTGCTATTAGATCTAGGCTGAAGTCTGCAGAAGCGAGGTCTGTGCAGGTTTTCCTGGTGGTTGTTTTCGGTGGTTTACGAAATGCACCGTGGAGCATAGTGAGACGTCACATATACTTCACAAGCCAGTCGTTGTCCGTTATCACGATCGTCACAATCTTCATCGTCATCTGTGTCATCTTGATCACGACTACGGCGCACGCCAACGCAGTCATAGACATCTTCACATATCAATATGAAAGACAATTATTGAAGACCGTATATATATATATATATATATATATATATACGAGCCTGGATCTACGCTGACGTTCTAGTGTTTATTACACGCCGCAAAAAAGGTCCTTCTGTGAGGGTTGAAGACGTGGAAAAGGAACGCAAAAAACTGTTATCATTTGAACATGTCTCGCAAAGATATAATACGTAAAGCCGCAGTGATCTGGACTTAAAAAGTAATGAGGTCATTTAATACTTCGTTTTTTAACAAACCACTCGGAATGCCCGCGTCGTAAACAAAGCGGAAAGGTTGCACGTGTTGTCAGAGTTTCACTGCCAGGAGTGGAAGTGCGAAACTATAAGCCTAACGCAGACGAATGAGACGACATACGCTGACCATATGGTATACAGACAACGGCGCCCTACTTTACACAGTCAAGGGGGGGTCGCAGCTTGTGCGGTGATTAGTACGGGTCCTCCCCGCAACCACATGTCTGCGGTGGCTGCTAATCACTCCACTTCACGCTACATTAAGCAAGCACGTGAAAGTGAGAAAACACGTGAGCGGTATCACCGAGAGGCGGCAATTGCCACACCATCAACATCCTGTTCGCGGGACGGTGCGCAACGGAGCGTGCACTATACGCGGCTAGACCGCAAACATTTGCCCGTGCTTACAGCACTCCCCTCCCCCCCTTTTTTAAGCATGTGTTTTCTTTTACAGCCTCTCGCGGAAATAGGAATGACACATGTGACCGTATTAGGCAGTTCCTATACATTTACGTTATTTCGCATATAGCCGTCGCGTATAGCTTTCCAACAAACCTCACAGTTTGTTTCGGTGGGACGGTGTAAAACTCTTATTTTGCCCTTTGTCATAGTTAAACGGGCCTGTGTGTATAGTATATATTAAGCTTGTGAGAAACGTGGCACATTGTGGCTATGCTTCGCATGTCCTAAAGCTGCATGTATAGTGGCACAAGCTACGGAATGAAGGTGGGCTCTACAGAGAAGCACAAAGCAGCAGTGGCGCGTAAATGTAGTCAAGTTGTAAGCTCAATGAGGTACCATTTTATTCATTAGGTACTTCAAGGAGTCAATGTTACGCGCTGGGCTTCCTGTATAAAATTTAAAAATTAGGAACAAAATTTTTGCCTGCTTTGTGTTATTTTTGAAAACTTTTACAACTGATATAAACCTTAATTTGGCACTTTCCAATATTTCAACGCTAAGCAGTTTTTGCCTAACATCGGACATTTTAATTGATTACATATATATGTTAATAACTCACCTCGTTTTTCTCCTATCGCAGAAAAGTATCAAACGTCTGATATCTACAACAGCGGATCTTTAAACATTCGGCCCCAGTCACTTGCATGTTTCTCTCGTATGCCCAAATTGACCCATTCTTCTTGAACCATCTGAAAAAAAGACATGAAATATTTTCCTAATAGTTGATTAAAAAAAGTTCTTACAACAATTTCCATACCTTTCTGTGCCAGACGCACGATATGATTAGGAGATATAGGTTTAATAGAGGGATCCACACTATCGATCAGCTGGTGCTTCTTAACGTAAACTGACATCGCACCGTACTCTGGCCTCTAGCATAAATAATCCTGAAACTTCAGCCCAACCCAAAAATCCAACCGCCAACACAGACCTGTGTTGTTCGAGAGATAGGAAGGCTTATCTTTTCAAAAAGAAGATAAAAGCAATGCCAGAGAACTGTATTAGCACTGGGAAGCGATACTAACATATCAATGAATGCAGCAAAAATATGAGTGGGCATGACGACGTGACCGTGGAAAAGACAGATTTTATTGCAACGACGCGTCCATAAATAAATCGCCAAATTCGTATTACGCATTACACTGAAGATTCACTTCAAAGTCTTTGTAAAAATTCCAGACTGTGGAAATATATTACGAAATACCCGGGGTAAAACTGCATGTGAATTATTGTGGTCTTTTCAGCTGAAAAAACTTCTTTGCGACATAAGTGACGCAACGTCTTCAGCGATCAATATTTGTTGAAGATTTATGACGTCCCTTGACCTCCAGCGATGTTTCTTTCTTTACGATTTTTCATCTGTTTTAAGCCTTCATCGTCTCCCCAAATTCCTTCTTGTCTGCACACTTTTTTTTACCAGTTTTGATGAAGCAATACCCTTGTTGTACCGCCAAGAAAACTGACGGTTGTAAAAAGGCACCACCCTATTTGCTCTTTCTTTTATGGAAACGTTTTCTATATGGGAACAAGAAAACACAGTATACTTTATTATGAATTACATTAACGGGGGGAAAAACACGTTATCTACTTGATTATGAGATACATTAAACTTGTTTTACTGAAGTTAACATCCATATACCCTGTACCAGATCATCTACTGCAACGAGTCAATAAGGATTGATGATGGTCAGTGATGTATTACACTATGTATGTACAGTAACAAGAGTATACCTTATATTTCGAGTTGCATATTTTACTCAATTTAATACGGTAAGTTATTATCATCAACAAAATAATAGGCCCAGTACTCGTTTGTGTGGTACCCCGACAAAAAGTATAGTGCCGACAGAAAATTACAAGACTAAAACGAAGTGGACAAACCGGGAACGATTGGTGAAAAAAACAGGGAAAGTCTGTATCGGTAAAATAGGACCATCCATTTTAACATGAAACTTCGGGAAAAACTTTAAATCGATCTGAAGGGGCCAGTTCCTGAGTCGCATGAAAATGCGAACACCTACTTCATATAGTGTTTGCACTTTGCAGTTTTTCTGATTTTTTTTTTTTGCCTGTGATGCACTTGCGAGCTGCAATAACCTCCTCGGTCCCTGGGTACTCAATTGGGTACTGTTGTTTCAAAGGCGACAGATCATCACGATTCAATGTCTGCATGTTCGAATTTGCCTTGGCACAATAAGAATGAGTTGCTTTCACGAATCTCTGAGAAGTAACGCCGTGTGTCTAGTCATATTCGCAAAACAAGCGAATGAAAATGAGTACTTACGAGCACTCGGTTACGTCCTCGTGATAAGTGAAAGCTTTTTTCTTAGTTGTAGTCAGTAAAACAACGTCTACAGTACATTTCTTTAACTGTGGATGCCCTGTAGATAATATTGAAAGTTATTTCGATCTGGTATTTTTGTTGCACTCAGTCTTGGAGACTTCGAAAGATCAGGAGCACGCTAATGGGTACCATCACATTTTGAGACAACTGTTCAATTTTTCGGATTCAGAATTATTCTGCATTTGTTTTTAAGGGCAGGGAGTCAAAAATGATACGGTTTTGTGAAAGCTTTTTCTATTGGTGCATTCTTGGGTCTGAGGAGGATAAAGATAAGGCACTTAGTGAAATGCTTACATTCCCACACAGAAACAACACAAAAGTGCTGACTGCAAGAAACATATATTGCGTCTTTAAGTTTTTTCAAGTAAAAAAGAACTCGAGGCTATGTTTAGTAAAGAAGCTATGTTCCATAACGAAAGCGCAAGGAACTAAATGAAGTTGTTTTTATTGGTAAAGTCATCCATATTTATTTCGCTTTTGTTTGAAGATTTCGAAGTGCATTATATCAGATATCTGTGATGGGAAGTCGCTGGTGTTAGCTGAAACACCAGTGTGTGAAAGCTTATGCTACCACTTGACGTAGCCTATAGAGATCCATTGTGTAGAGTTGCTCGTACGCACAATGATGCTCAAACAGCTAAAACTTGTAATATTGTTGACGAATCAAATGTTTGATCCAGTGAAAATGAGGCAGATAAGGTGGCAGAGGTATCAATCTTGAGTGTTGTGTTTTTGTTCACCAAGGTAAACTGTTTAAGGACATCTCAGCTCAGCGAAACGCAATGATCTATGTAATGCGCGAGCACTGGGAAATCCTTGGCTCCAGTGCAGTGGCTGGACTTATATTATGCAAGGATGCTGTGAGCTGCGCTAGATATAAAGCTTTCCCGCCGCTCATAGGCGTTTACTTTTTTAATCTGCTTTAATCCCGGGAAAGGGTAACACTATTTCAATGCAATTGCTTCAGAGCTTATATATACACTAAACGTGCATAAAAGACCAGAGGAAGTGCCTCAGACAGGCTGGACGACGTTTCCATAGGAAGACCTATCTTTGTCAAATAACTTTGACAAATATACGCCCTCCTATCAAAACGTACGTCAGCTACCCAGTCTGAGGTACTTGCTCTGTTTATTTTCCTTATCCCACTTCGTGGTTGCATCGGTCAGTTTCCATCTTGATTTTCGAGTAAACGCCTATGACGTGAGCTAGAACTTTAAACATGACCTTTAGATATTTTTTTTCATTATACGAAATGTGCTATAAATAGGCCAATCGTTACGCTGATACACTATTAGCAGAAGACATATGAGTTTGCTAATTATGATGACAATGATTTTAAAATAATTGACTGATAATTATTGAATAGATCTGTACAAAAGGCATCGTTTCATTATGAAGTGCCAGCATCTCTAATTATAGTAGGGCTTTGACAATGACCGCATACATTTCAGTAAAGACAATGGTTTCGCGAGACAGTCGCAATATTCATAACTGACGTGTCACTTTTCGGGTGGCTGCAAGAATCAGAAAAAAATATAAAGAAGTTAGATTGGTTTATAGTGCCACGTCACACGCATTGCTAAAATCTCCTCTATGTCACGCTGGTGCCGGGAACGTGGTTGTCATGTAAAATTGACTGATATTAGCGGTACCCATATTTGTAATATTGATTTAGAATGGCTCCAAGAACTGTAAGACCACAGTGTTTGCTCAAAGGAGTAAATGAAGAACCTAGACGGAGTGACAATTTCATGCCACGCATTGCCAAACTCTCTTCGATGTCAGGCCAGTGCATGGAATTCGGCAAGCGTATAACAATGGTTGAGTTAATTACTGAAATATTACCTGTGTCTGTGATTGCAGTATCGCTTTGAAAATCGCAGTACCCGCTCAATGACACAAACAACGAGCCCTTTGCAGCGTCTTAGTGCTCGAGTGCAGATGGCCCGAGCCAACATTAGCGCACAGGCCCTAGTTAAGCGCCTACGCTGCGTTTAACTTTATCCTCGTACTGTTTGAGCAAGGGAGCTCTCGATCGTCGACGCTAAGGTTTCAGTCAGGGCAGGTGCCGTGGTATCCGCGTTGACCACCTGGACAGCCGGCAGCCGCTCGGCGAGCGAGTACGGCCCGTGGGAAACGGGAGAGGAGAATTGAGACCTGCCAGCCGACAAGCCGGGAAAGGGAAAGTGAGGGGACCGAGAATATGCATGGCAGATGTGACAGACGAGCAGTGATGCCAGGTCTGGAAAGCGCGAGAGAGTCAATGTAGCGATCAGGCGCTCCCCACAGACAAATTTAGAGGAGAACCGGTACGATACCCAGCGCTCGAAGAACGGCGCACAAGGATTGCGAGTAGATAGTATAAAGATAAAAAAAAGAGAGGACGCTAATGTGGCGCCACATGGCGACCGACAGCCGAACGACTGCAACAATAACCGCCTCCCCTAGTGAATCCGCGAGTCGCTCCGCCCACGAGAACCGCCCACCGGAGCAAGCCGTCACGGCAGTATATAAGCTCGGATGGTTCGCCTTCCAAGAGCATTCCTTCCGCGCTGCAGTAAGCGATCGAGCTTCCCTTCGAGTTCGCTACCCAGTGCCACACTTCGTGCCTGTTAGGTTTTGTCAGCGTCTTCGCAAAAGAGGCCCGTTGACACTGAGTGCCGTGCGCTTACAAGGACGCCATACCAATTGGAATATGACCATGAAGGTGCAGACAGAGCAGGAGCAGGTGATCAGCCTTACCAAGGTGGCCAAAGGGCGCGTTAGTCGCGAGGAGGTCAACCAGGGTGGCGCCATACAGGGTCTCCTGGATAAGCTCAAAGATCTGGTGCCGAACATGCCCCGAAGCAAGAAGCTTACGAAGCTCGAGATCATTCAGAACGTCATCGACTACATCCTCGACCTGGAAATCGCGCTGGAGGCGCATCCCACAAACCTGTCGACGTCCTCGTCACCCCCGGCTACGACTCGCCAGCCTCTGGGAGCTCTACCCGCCGCCAACTCGATCACCAACGCCCTCAGCGAAGATGAGGTACGTCTTGAGTTGATCTCTTTACGTTTATATCCTCTGCTTGCCATAGGGCGTTTCTGTTGCTTGTGCGACTTTTGCCACTCAAGAGCAGTGATGGGGGAAAGTTGAAGCTGAAGTATTTTGTCTCTTTTATAATAAGACTGGAATTGGAAGCGAAAATTATCTCGTACAACCATATTACATTTCTGAGGTACGCGAGTGCCGTGCCAGTATGAACTTGTTTGTAAAATCTTGCTGTGCCAGAACTATAGTTCGGCACAGTATACTGTGCCGCGGAACAGGCTGTTTGAAGAGAAAGTGTGCTGTTCTGACGTGTAGACTTGTTTCCCGCTGTGACCCTCTTACTATAACGCCTTCGGGTAACGTGAGGTAATCCTTGGATAAAAAGTACGCATAAATTCTTCTTGCATGGCGAATCTGCGTGCAAGCACGAACGTGAGTAATCACAATTCAAATTACTTCTAGCAATTGAAAATGAAACGCCCTGAGGCGCCACGGTGCGCATTTTCATTAGGCGTTTGTGTTGTGATCTCTTGTCATCTGTCCGTAACTGCGCCCAAGGCAGGCATTTTTTAAAACTGCGTACAATAATTGACTAAGACTTATCACAGCGAAATGGACCAATTGTCATCACACTTGTTTCAAGAGTCCTCAGCTGGCTAGATGAATTACGAACCTGTCGCACTGCCTTAACATCATGTACACACGCAAATGCCCCATTTTATGCCCCACACTGTGCTAGGCAGTTTGAATAGCGAACTGGTATCTATAAGCATTTCAAATTAACAAAACTGTGATGAAGTTTGGCAGTGTGCCGAATGCAAAAGCAATGACAAGAAAAAGGCGACGTTTTATTGAATTCTTGTTATTGTCACCTCATGAGCTACGAACATGTTACATAGGTGCGTCTTTCTCTTTTCACAGGTGACAACAGAAAAAGTCATCCGCCACTTCGCGGCCCTCGGCTCAGCCGTAGCGCCAACAGACGCCATGTCGAACCTGGACCTTTGAGGCGCCACGGAACGTCTCCCACACATCACATCGCCCGGGGCTGGGAATGATCTTCCAGCTCCGGGCCGCATCTGGTGACCGGCAATGTAGTGCCACTCCTGTGCCGTCGAGAACACTGAATGTCATCCAAGTGCTAACATGTGAAGAACTCCAAAGGACTGCGTGAAGGAGCGACTCGAAATGTGCTGGAATGGACCAAACCTGGGAAACATCTTTACACAGCCTGGCTCAACGTCCTTGTATGCTGCTTCACTGAGTTCTCAGGTGTGTGGTGTTCGGTAACCATCGAGTTTTAAATGTGCAACTTTGCATTACCTCTTATGTGTTCTCTTGGCGTGCAGAAACGCTCATGCTGTTTTCCCCTTTTGTGTTCTTTCTGCAGATTTTACTGCGCTTTTGCGCCTTTACTGGTCGTCTGAGAAGTTCGAAGACTCGGGACAAAAGCCTGGAAACGGTCCTCCTCTACAGCCTGCTTGAGCCAAGCCTAACAGCGAACGTGTGCTCCTAGAATTTCTTCGCACCATGTCATCTTTCCAGGCGGATATCAATGCAGGTGAGAGCTTCTGGAAATTGGCATGTTTGGTTTCATTACGTATCAGTTCAAATGGCGAGGAATTTCAGGAATGGTCGTTAGCCTTAAGTCTCAATTAAAAAGTAATAACATAACATCCGTCGCTTTAACTCTCTTGGATACTCGTTCACGAATTTGGACATATCTGGCGGATTTTGTTATGAGTTAAACCACATACACCATCAAGACAACACAATTTTTATGACAACGGAAGTTTGAAAATATACTAGGTAAACACTTGACAATGACGACAATTCTTCTTTTTGCTAAGATTTGCTAAATTTCTCGGTGGGTACATGCTAGATTATTAAGCTAATATCACCAGCTTCAGCGTGTGGCATATCGTCTGGGCTGCATTGTTTCACTATGTGCAGGTCACCTAAAGACCTGTGGTGCGATGGTGAGAAGCGATTACTCAATATGCATTGTTTTTTTTTTTGCTTGTTTCAGGAATGTCAGTGGACAGCATTCTTGAAGGAACGACTGGAATTCTCGAACAAGACAAGTCTTCCCTGTCGGCAATAGTCTTCGCAAGACCTCTGAAATGGCGAAAGACTGCTCTGCACGTCAACAGGAGAGCGGCAGCAAGGCCGGCGAAAATTTTGTAGTGCAGATGCCCTAACTCGCACGAATAAAATAAATCTTGAAGCATCTGTGAATCATGGCTCGAGTTCTGAGTTACTGGGCACCCGCATTGGGTTCTCTTTCCTCCCTGCTTAGCGCAGCATTTTTACACTTGAAGAAAGGTTTGCTCAAATGGAAATAATATCCTATTTAATGAACGAAAACTTAGTGGGGAACAAACTCGAACGAACGAAGGCGGTGCAGGGAGTGAAAGACTGTTTACAAGTGGAGCCAATACTACAACCCCAATCGACATTGAACCGACAGGATGCCCGTATAATATGAGTATATATGTACTGTTTATTGATGATGATGAGTAGTTTTTAGTGGCGCAAGGGCCAATTGATGGCCAAAGAGCGCCATTTCAATTGATGTACTGTTTATTGTTATGTTATAACATTACATAGCCAGTTCTGCAACTCTAGTTAACGCTGCATTAGACAGGCATAGGGTCATTTCCCAAAACAATTACCAAGATCCAGTGTGGCTTGATTCAACATTTATAGAACGTGTCAGCTTGATCGTTTCTAACACTCGCATTTATTTTGCGAATGTCCGTTCTCGGTGTTCCTGGGTAGGTGAAAAACTCATTTCTGGCGCATACTCGAGCCTTGTTATGCGTGCCACACACGTATCAAAGCATATGACGACATACGAGACTGGATTTTGATGTTCTTCAGACCTCACATCCTCGTGTTCCAATAGCTGTCAACACCAGGGTAACGAAGTCATCGAGAGCTTCCATGGGCGGATATATATTAACACGGATACGTAGATACAAACATTCAAGGCGTTTTTCGTTTGCTAAGAAATGCGTCGCGCTTTATATGCTGTTATACGGTTTAAAAAGATACATAATAAACACCGTCTATTCACTTTTTTTTTCTTTGCAGATCGCCTAAACTTGACTCGCACAAATTCTGGCTCCTGGCCAGAGGGTTCTTTGGTATCTTAATGTGGGCTCTTCAGCAGATGCGAACTTTGCGCCGCGAATTGCGTCTCCGACCTGGCACGTGTAATCCGTGGATTGTCTTTTGGCCGCGTTCCTTGGAAGCACGTGACAAGCAATAGTGATTGTCACACTTTACATGGAGACACAGCGCAGATGAAAGCGAAAGAGACAAGTATTTGAAAGGACGATGCCAGCCTATGGTTACTATGCTGAAGGCATCGCACTTTGGCGTGGAGGACGAGACAGTGAGAGGCCCCCGAAGGGATGACTGTCTCACTGCGTGAGCTTTAGGGATGTTCAAGAGTAAAACGGAGGCAAGAAGAAAGACGAACAAAAACATCCCACTTGTTTTTGCTAAGGTGAAAGGGAATTCAACTACCCCCCCCCCCCCCCCCCATTGCGCTCGGTGGTTCATTAGCACTGCATTTCATTTGGTTTTATTAAGCACTGATTTAAAAAGGAGGCCCCATAGACTTCCGCGAATGTTCTGCGTAAATTCCTTCAATTATGTTTCCTGCCAACCAATCAACTGTATGCTGAAGTAAATCAGTCGATTTTTTGTTTTATTTTTGCAACAATAAACTGATATGAACTACTTCAATTTTCTGATTTCTGAAAACGTCAATATTTGCTTATTTCTTTATAGTCCTTAGGTCCGCTCATGTTGTCTTGACATCTTTGGAACACAACTACCTCTTGGGGAGCAAAATAAAGGAGCTTGAAAAAAAGTATTACATTCAGTCATTTGACAAGTCACAAACACCTGGTTTAATTGTTCTAGCGCTAATGGTTCATTACAACCACAAAAACAGTAAGAATTAAGCAACCAGCAGTAACAATGAGGGTAATTAGGAACCAACCAGTCGAAATGCATTCCCTTATCCCGGAACGTAGCTGCAATGCGTGTTAACTATGCGAGCATATGATGCGGCATGCAATAAAAATGTAATTTTCGGAGAGATGGTTATGTAAGTAGTAGAATAATGACAGTAAGCAATGAATGTAAATACTTCATGGCAACATTTCGGCGAAAGAGTTATGCTGTTTAGTGAAATGAAGCGATCACTTTGTGGGCCTATTCGATACGTGTTAAATTTTATGGGATCACAGCGTGTGCTGAGCGGGTAACCGAAACATTTGAATTCGCGCTGCATGGTACATTTAAAAAAATGTTAACAGCGTATAGCATGATTAGAAAGGCACGAGACAACAGAGGCAAAGAGCGCCGACTTCGAACTAGCCTTTTTTTTTATAAGAAGTGTAATTAAGCAATGAAAGGGAGAGGATGCATGCGAGGACCAAAAATAACAAGAAAAGGAATAGGAAAAGACGTGTGCGGTGAGCATTGCTTGATGATTTCACTTACTTCGAGCATATCATTACATGTGCCCTAAAACCCAGCCAAGCTAATCAATTTCTTGATTGAATCAATTTTTTGAGAAAACAAACACTAGTTGGAGGTGAGCGCCCTCTGCCTTTGTTGCCTCGTCCTTCCCTAATCGTTCTGTGCGCTGTTAACACTTTTTGAAATGAAGCCTCACCAGCTTGCCCAAGCGTCAACCCTTTCGTGTTGATAGGTAGGTAATAAACTTTATAAAAGTTCCAACGAAGAATCACTGGCCCGGCCTAGGAGGTCTCCAGATGCCGTCGTCCGGGGAACATCGTGCGATGTCCTTGGCGATAGCCCTGGCTCACTGGCCAGCCCAAATTTAGTCCGTGCACTGCACGTGGGCGGCCGGGAGTGCAACTTCCGAGTTTCTTGCATTCTAATTTTTTAGTTTAAACGCGGTAAGAATAGCCCTGGTTCATAATGTCAGTTGTTCTATGCGTATACATATAGTTGCATCACACACATCAGAATAGTCATATGATTACTTGAGATACCGAAGAAGCGCTCTGTCCCCCCCCCCCCCCCTTTTTTTATTTATTTCACCTCACCGTTGCTTTGTTTCAAAAATTTTCAAGTTCTCGAAGTATCTGGATTCGAAGCTTTTCGTGTTTATGCAAGAAAGGTTGTTCTTTTATATGCAATATGTCATAGATAACTTGAGCTAACCTAGAACAACAAAAAATAAAAGAAGAACAAACAGCAATGTTGATATATTAAAAGATCAGAAAACTAAGAGAGTTCGTATTAGTAGTGTTGCGAAAGCGTGATAATACTATGAAGTAAAAAAAAAACTGGCATGGTACTTGTGCAGATACATAATAAACATTAGAAACACAACTATACGTCTATAAATAGATATAAATTCATGACTGTACTCGAATTACAGGTATATCCAAAGTTTTGGAGGATACAATAAAAGTTTATTCAATCCAATCACTTATTGCAAATGAAAAAAAGGAACTTTATTTACGACTTGCAGCTGCAAACGTAAACACTGCACAGTTTAGTGAAATAATTATATTGATTAGTGGGGCTCTTTGATACGTTATTCCGCGATCTTTCATGAATCGATCAATGTTTTCTGCTTTTATATTCACTCATTGCGCATGACATGACATGCTGAGGCATCTGTTGTGTGCGCGGCAGCCTGATATTTAAATCGAGAGCTTATTGTTGTATAACTTTCCCGCTTTCAGCGAAGTATGTTTTCTAAACACGCGATCATACGTATTCTTCTTGAGTTTACACAATAATCCGTAAACGTGAGCGCTTTTGGTTTGGATTCTGTTCACATTAGAAGATACCCGCCACGGGGGTCTGTATATTAAGGCACTCGGCTGCTGACTCGAAGGTCACGGGATTGAACCCTCGCCATGGCAGCCCCATTTTACGGTGGAAGCGAAAATGCTAGAGTCCCGTGGGCCTAGATTTAGGGGCACGCTAAAGAAAACCAGGTGGTCAAAATTTCCGGAGCCCTCCACTACGGTGTCTTTCATAATCATATGGTAGCTTTGGCACGTTAAACACAAAGCTAATACTATTAAAAATATTTTGTAACACAGCCCTAAGCAAGCGCGTGATAGGATGAACGGGTGTAGAAATCGAAATGATGTCTCACGTTATTCAGCGGCAACAAACTAAAATCCCATTATTTTACACCAGGCCTATTCTCCCACATAGGTTGGACTAAGGATTGCAATATTTGTGCACTCCAGAACATTCCCTTCAAATGATTCTGAATTTCTCTTTTTGCCCTTCCATCACCTTTGTATTCACCTTTTAAAGCAGCGTCCCAAAACTTTAAGATTTCCCACTTTCACCTAACTTGTAAGTGGGTTTAAGTATTATAATAACTTTTTGCCATTACAAGTTTGCTTATTTTAATTAAACTGGATAGGACGCTGAGTTAGTCATTTTCCGTGTATCGAAAATTAGTGAAAGTATAGAATTTCGAGAATCGACAATATTCCATATTCGATACTTTCCAGAATTAATATCATTTCTGTTGGAAGTCACCAGCATTGGTAGCATATATCCTTAGCCGGATGTGAGAGGCTTCCATCGCCCTCCACTGAAACTTTTACTGTAGCCCCCCCCCCCCCACACACACACACACGTGTGTGTGTGTGTCAGCGCCTGTGCATTGCGGGAAGGGAACAACTTTCGCCTGATTAAGTTTCTGGCTACGCCCCGGGCAGTCAGTCTAGTCAACGTCAGAGTTCAATTCACAAGAAAACGCTCCTGTTCATTGTCTGCTTGTGTTTTGCACTGAAGACTACGGACACTGACTTCTTTACTTTTTTTTAATGTTGATTTGGGTATTCAACTATACCCACAATACAGCTGTTATAATGCATTCCCCCTCCCTCTTAAAGAAAGCACTTCCGGCCCGCTTTAGAGAGGAAATAATATCGACTGCTACTTTCCGAAACTAAAGTGCAAATAAAGTACATAAGTCAATAATGGGGCGACCATGCCCTTTCACTGGAATTCGGTATAGACTAAGGTGGCAGCTCGCACAGATCAATCGGCGCCTTCTGAAGTTATCGGTGAAGTGTTTTACAAGGCTCTTCCCTAAAATAATGATGTATTAAGAATAGCCCTTCCGCTGGACATGTGTATCAGAAAAAATGCTGAAAGTATGAATCAACCACCAAACACCTGCAGCTTACGCTAAGGCTCTTGCTGATACGCAGCGTCTGTTAAATAAAGAGCATCGGAGGCATCACGTAATGAGGTCATGATGTTATGTGAGATATGGGAAATCATTGATGACGTCACAAACAATTGTGACCGGTAACGTCATCACGGTCACATCTGGTGAATTCATCACGTGATGACGACTCTTTGCATCACTCGTGTTAATGCCGACGGTCTATTGTCTCGTTTGATGAGACATCTAAGCGCTGAAGAACTCTGACACCGGAAAACCTTGAATGCTCCTTGGAGGTCAATTATGTGACGTACGAAATTCACTTTCGCACGTCCCTTCTGAAGTGACATTAATTTCACATTGAAACTAAGGTAAACACAACTTGAGCCAAAGCGCTCTGCACTTGGTCTTCAAAAGCTTTAAAAGTCTTTAAAAAGCGCAATGCAGGCAGGTGGATACACACGGGCTGCATTCACACGTGGCCACGTAGCACGCGCTAGGAACTTCTTTCTTTTTTCCCACGGCCCTGTGGAGTAAGCTTACCCACGGGCGTTCATTCATTGCGCACGTGCGACCCGACAAACTCCCAAGCACAGCCACAGCTGCGCGGGAACGGATCGAGCTCATCTTCAAGTCAGCGGCTTTCTGCCACCATCCCAGAAGAGATCCCATCTGATGGCGGCCCGGTGTCGCACCAAGGCGTTTCCACGTACACTACTTTCGGCGGCTTCTCAACCGGCGTATGCGATCCGACGGGCACCGCCAGGTAACAAAAGCAGAGCCAACAGGGCTCTCTAGGCACGTGCACTTGCAGTAATGTTTGCTCCTGGCGCGCCCGAGAGGGGCTGCGGCCAGACAGGGTCCAGGTGAGCTCCAGACAGTCTGGCGCCAGAGCGGACACCTCCTCTCCACCGTGTCTCGCAGGTACACTCCGTTCGTGACAGTGGGCAGCGGTGACGCCTTCTGATCTTCCCGGCTCTGCCCTTTTTTTTTAGTTCCACATTCGCTCCCTGCCATGTTCCCAGAGGGGCAGGCACACTTTCCCCACACGCACTAAGCGATCGCACCACCCACCTGACAACTGAAAGACCTCCTTCGGGGTCTGCCTGTCGACGACACTCGCAGAACCTCGCGGCTGTAGATGTTGACTCTTGCGTTCGACTTTTTTTTTTCTTCAAGAGAAGCCCCTGCTTCGGGTTTGTAAAACGACACTCAGGCGTAGTAGATGGTGCCGATTCGATTATTAATGGGCGCAACACTTTTCGCTGATGTTTTAGACGGCTCATTGACCGCCTGTTGTGTCAACTCTGAGAACTGGATTTGGTACCGACGTTCTGGGTCAAGTGCGTGAGACATACAAGTGCTAACAGTGGGATTTAAAGATAATAAAGGTGTGCGTGTGCTATTTGGTACCAGCTTTTTTATGTGAAAACATTCTACAAGCTGATGCTCGAAATATTTCATGTGTACTGATAAGCGACACGGCAGCTATTATAGACCATTTCAGACGATGTTCCGTCATTAATTGCGAAAGGAAATAAAAGAGATTTTATGGACCGTTTGAATAGATAAGACTTACAAGGTTGACAAGAATACAACCCTAGATACCGTTAGACGAGAACAGAAACAACTGTTGTACTATTTCGTCGAAATATTAATTAGTCACGCTTCAAATGACACAAGTAGGCAATAATTATTGTAATAAGATTCAAGATAAGAGAGAAAGAATAAACTGAGAGGAAGGTTGCTGGAGTAATGTGGGAAAGTTCTTTATAGTTTTATTCATAGAACTCTGGTGGCTTTGCAAGTTTGGGCATGAAATATTTCAGCTGCCTGTCTTGGTGACGACACAATAAAATGCGTAATTAGTGCGGCCATCCAGTAAGCAGCCGCAAACGTTTTTAGGCGTAGAGGCGTACAAGTTTCCTTCTTTGATAATCACTTGATTTGTAGTTCTACTCCTACTAATGAGTCAAAAAATCCTTGGAACAGGGAGCGTCTCTGCAGCCAACACACAACATGCCTCACCACGTTCACGACACACTCGTCAGCGCCGCGGTCTCGTTAGTTTTCGTGGACCGCTTGAAGGCCGTGTACGCACCTGCGGTCTCGATGACGCACGTGCCCGAATCTTCCCTCGAAGGACAATGCGCGGACATGCGGCCAATCATGGGTGCACGCAGGTGCGCCCACCTGCAGCCCTCGGTTCCACGGAGGAAAGCCGTGGTTCGCACGCTGTCTCTCCCATTCAAAGAAGAGGGAGGGTACGCGAGGGAAAGCGGGAAGAGCTAACATTGACGTCGGAGGAGAAAGGGCAAGGTGACACGCATTCGGGAGGTCCTTCCCCGTAAGGCGAGTACGACCGGAGTCGTCGTCTCCTAAAGGCTCGACAATGCATCTCCATCTCGGCCATTTTTACCTCGTTCTTTCGGAGTACCGACAATGGCCCCTGGCGTTCCTCGACAAAAGCGGGGGGCTGGCCTACTGGCGCCGGCGATATTCGGCAAGTAAACCGGGCTCCACTCTGCGCCTGGTGCAGCTGGGCGCCAGACAGTCTGGCGCCTGACCAAATGACGTCGCGTTCTGGCCGTCGCATACCAACGTTTCTTTTTCTTTTGCCTGTCCGCTCTGTTCCTTGATCTTTTGCTCGAGGCCTACTTTGGGCGACATGTGAAAGACTTGAGTCTTCTGTAGCCGCTGCACCACGCCGTGTATCTGTGGTTCCTTTTGTGTCAATCAATCCTTTCAAGCTAGGAACTTCGCAAATGCGTCAGGTGTGTAGTGACATGGATAACCCCCTGAGTGTGTAAGCAATTATGACGGTGATTGCTGGGATGCGTCACCTCTTTCCACTGAAGTCCTTTTTTACCTGCAGCCCCCTTCAGCAGAGAGGCTTGCGCGTTCCGGGGTATCCAGCGCGGAAGCCGGTTTTCAGGCGCTACATGGTAACTGCCACATTTCACGTCTACACTTACCGAAGCCGCTAGAATGCAAAAAAAAAAACTGAAACCATTGTGCTTCTCTAGCGTATACATATAGCAGGTGCACGTGTATTACATCTTGCTCAGGCATGTCGAACTTCCACGAATTATTTTTGCGTTCCTGGCGCCAGTGATTGACATATTTTTTGACAAGGCATGCATTTCAGCGAGCTCTCAATGCTTTACCTCAATGGAACGCAAACAGATGAGCAGGTTTGGGCCACAAGGAGATGTACAAAAGACTTTTCTTGCCAAGTCTTTTTAGTATTTAAATATGAGCATGCTATGCAATGAAGACTCTATTGAAACCATCGGGTGATAATAATGTAAACATTCGACCGAAGTCTGTCTGGTTGAGTATGAAAACTGGAAGATGATTTAAACTCCAACCAAAAGTTTTTGAAGAAACCCAACGTTTCGGAACTTCGGAACCGACTTGAAGAGGAAGGTTCCTTCCTCGGTTCCCCTGAGGAAGGAACCAAGTCGGTTCCGAAACGTCGGGTTTCTTCAAACACTTTTGATTAGAGTTTAAATCTTCTCCCATCGGGTGATACATTTGTTAAACTAATGAGTTGATTGTCCAACTGTTCTTGCAAACAGTGCGTGCTCCTGCACAATGAGAGAGCTCCTCCTTCCTTTCCGTCTTCGAATAAATCATCTGTACCGTGATATGCATCACCATAACCATCATCATCATCATCAGCTTGACTACGCCCACTTCAGGGCAAAGGCCAGTTCAATTTTACGCCAATCAACCCGGCCTCGTGTTTTCCGTCACCCCGTTATACCTGCGAATGTTTTAATCTAATCGGCCCACCTAACTTTCTCTCTCCCCTTCGTGCATTTGCCTTCTTTGAGAATCCAGTCGGTTAACCTTAATGACTAGCCGTTATCCTGCCTACGTGATATGCGCCCGGCCCGCGTTCATTTCTTCTTCTTCATTCAAACTATGATACCCTAAACCACGGTTTGTTTCCTGACCAACTCTTTTTTCTTCTTGTCTCCTAAGGTTACTCCTATCATTTTTCTTGTAAGCCTCCAGGTTCCCGCTCCATAGGTAAGTGCTGGCAAGATGCAGCTGCAATATACCTTCCTCGTGAGGGTTCGTGGCAGATTATCATTCAAGATTTGAGAATGCTTGCCGAATGTGATCCACCCCGTCTTCACTCTTTTAGTTATTTCACTCTCGTGGTTTGGCTCCCCGGTTACTACCTGTCCAAAGTAAACATATTTTTTTACAACTTCCAGCGTCTCTCCACCTATTGCCAAAGTGCTGTTTTCTGCCGAGACTGTTGCACATTACTTCAGTTCTGTGCGTAAGAATTTTCAGACCTACTTTTATGCTTTCCGTGTCCAGTTCAGTGTTCATTAGTTGTAATTCGTCCCTTGAGTTACTCATCAAGGCAATGTCATCGTTGAATCGCTGGTTACTAAGATACTCTCCATTTACTCTTATCTCCAACTCTTCCAGTCTAGGGTCCCGGAGTCCTCCTGTAAACACGCCGTAATAGCATTCAAGAGATCGTGTCTCCCTGCCTTACACCACTATTTATTGGAATTCTGTCGCTTTTTTTATTCATGGAGAACTATAGGGGCTGTGGAACCACTGTAGATTTTTTCCAGTATCTTCCTAAACATACTTCCACAATGTCTACATACTGAACGTATCTAAACATACTTTCACAGTAAAGGTACTTCATGTCACAGTAAACATACTTCCAGTATGCCTACTGTGACATGCATCAGACAAATTTCGTGCTGCCCTTAATGTGTTCACCACCCTAATAGGGGCAGCGCTAATACAATATCTAAAAACGGTGCGCTAATGACTCTGACCTGAGGTTTTAAATCCTTTTAAAGATTGACTTTGAATCCTTTTAAATGTTTTTAAAGCTTGAAGCACATGTTAGCTGTGTGATGACGTGATTCTACATGCAGGTGGAGGCCACCTGTCTCTTGATGGAAGTGTTTAAGTATTTAAACGCATAAAAATTGATTGTATTAAGTCTCAAGTATGAGCGTTGGTTCCACTGGAACAACTCCGCGAGACAAATGCGAATAGTGAACAGATTGAAGCGCGAATTGCATTTACACCCGAATAGTTTTATTCATGTAACAGTTTTAACCGAATCAAAGTAACCCCGATACCCACAGCCAGTTCTTTGAACGCAGTAGTTCGAACGCAGAGTCAATTTCTTCAAAACTTTTTCGCCTTAAAGGCTTTTTGTTTAAATTTTTCAGTGCGAAAGCTTTACGTTCTCCAGGATAGATGTAGTGCATAATTCGAGTGGTGCTCAGGAAAACACAAAAAGCAAGAGTGATATGTTCTAACGACCTAAAATTGAAAGCGTTCATATGAGTAGTCTTTGGACAAGGTAAAAATATTTATTTATTTATTTATTTATTTATTTATTTATTTATTTATTTATTAGAATACCCTCAGGGCCCGTAGGGCATTACAGAGGGGGTGGGTACAACACCAGCTAAAAATAGTAAAGATAATCGTGGACATAAGTTCAAGAAGATTCCAAACGTAACATTGTCAAGAAATAAATAGTCAATCATAGAGCTGCACTTGCATTATATGCAGTCTCCAGTCATTAAAAAGCTACTAATTGTTGACAGAACGCCAAAATGTCTAATGCGATACTTAAAGAAATGACGCCATAAACTGTCACGGGCATTTTATAGCTCAATACAACAGTTTCCTTGATTTCTTCGTATTCCTTGCGTTGTCATTGATTGCACATGACACGGCGCACGTGCGTTGTATGTACTGTGTGTAGCAGGTTATTGTCCTTATATGTACAACACAAGCTTAAAATCGCGTCATTCGCTCGGTTTGAGTGAAATACGATTTATTACCGCATGATTATACGACGTCTATTGGGTTAACATAACTACGAGGAAACGTGGGCGCTTTAGTTTTTACGCACAAAATACACATATTCCAATGAGAAAGAGAGAGAAAGCTGTTTCATAAAAACGTGGCTGATCCCCCTATGTATGAATCGGTATAACACGAAAGTTATATACAAAGGTAGTCTACAGAGGAGGTAGTTGAGCGTTGATTGTACATTGTTTCAGCAACAGCAACTAATTGCAAAAACACGTTATAGGAACGGCAAGGAGCTCGAAACTTGCAGGGCACAAGTCAAGCAGAAAGCACGCACGAAATTGGAATATACTGAACGAGCGTGGACTAACAACTGTCACAGCTCGACACATAAAGCACGCTGTTGAAACAGAAAAAAAGGCACAAAACGAGCACACAAGTATACAGAGGTTAAGCGCGAACAACTGTCATAGTTCTGTCAGCGTCGTGTGTCAGCAGCGCGCACCTTTCGTAAACACGGCCGTGGCAGCGTGCGAAGTGACCTTCGTCCTCTCCCGCGACGAGTCCGGCAAGCGCACGGGCAGGAGGGACCACGCTCCGCGGAGGCGGCGCTTCGTGGAGGTGACAGCCTTTAGAGCGCGCCCAACGCGAGCGTGTCACGCCATCTCGCAATTGATATCAAAAACGCACTAAAGTTTCGAAGCTCTGAGGACTGCCAAACGGTGTACGGTGTGTTTAAATGGCTTGCCGTTTGTTATGTGGTTCTTAACGGGAAAAGAAGAGAAAAGTGAGCCCCGTAACTGTCTGCATCAGGTGCGACACTTGAATAGTAGCTCACAAGGGTTGTCGGTAAGGAGGGATTAAAATGATAGGATTAAAATGTATAGAGAGAGAGAAAGGAAGGAGAGAGCGAGGTGCAGGGACAGCGAGCGACGGAAATAAAACGGAGATAGGAAAGATGGACACGGTCGCAGGAGTCCGAGAAAGGGGCACGTGCCACTCGACGAGAGCTCTTGTCAGCGTCGGGAGATGACGTAGAGCAAGTCCAGTCGGCGAGAGCTGCGCTGTCGTCGGAGATCGCGAGAGCACAACTAGACGGCACGAATTCCAGACAACGTGTAGTGGTCAAAGCCGCGCACTGGGAATCGGTTGCTGGTTCGATACCGCGCTACAGATGCTTGCCTTCTGTTTTTTTTTATTATAAAAATATTATCTAGAAATCTGAACGAACATTTTTAAAGCCTGGCGTTGCTGAGTAGGTGAGCGTATTTTTCCGAGATCTAGCAGAATTCAACAAATACATCGATATAACATACAAACTATCCTACTTATTTTTGAGATGGGTGCATTTGTACGTGTATTGCAGAACACACTCTCTTGAGATCGTGCCTTATTTTTTTTTTTAAACTATCGTCTTTTAAAACGGTGTGCCTAAACGTTAACGCCAAGTGACTCATGATGCGTGGTTGGAGCTATGGTCGGTACTGGTTCGTAACTGATGATATTTCTAGCGCGAATCGAGCGAGGACAAATAACAGAAAAGGAGAGGAAGTTGGTTGCGCCCGTCCTATTCTTTGTGTTATTTGCACTCGTTACAATCGCACCAGAAGTATTGCCAATTAGAATACATCAAGTGGCACGTATGTTGAGGTTGTTGCGTACAGTTCTTTTGTTTATTACGGCGAATCCTTTCTTTTTTTCCTTTGTGTGCCTTTTTCACTGTTCTTTCTTTAAGTTATCGCTGCTATTCTGTTTAATAAGCCAGTATCACAGCATCCTTGTCAGACAAGCTAATAGATCAGTCGTCTCTGACATCGTCTCACTCCCACCCTGCACGATGCAAACGAATTCGCAATGTAACTTCCTCGATGCTTTTCAGGGCATCACAGGTTTACGCGGAGCAAATAAGCCATGTTATTCTACTGAGATGCCCTTGTAAGAGGGCCTCAGCTAAGCATGCGACAAATTATGACGATGTGTGACTCGATATTATAGACGGCGTGCATTCGGGATTTCGTAATGGGGCGAAAAAAAAAGGGCCCAACACTGCTCTTTTCTTTTTCAGTGGAATTTTGAGTTGTATTATTTAAAGGGCCAGTCAGCAGCCCCTGGTGTTTCTTTTTCTTTCTTTTTTTACACCCGCCAAAGAAGTTCGGCAATTCGTTGAGTAGACCACGGCGATTACGTTTAACGAATATTACCGTGCCGCGCAGAGCCTCCATTTTAAAAAACGATTCCCGCGCTGCTTTACCACGCCTGACCAATCCGTCTTTCAAGCGCAGTCACGCAAACTCGCCGGGCGGCGACTTGACGTAGCAAGCAGCTCTTCGATTGGTCAAACCAGTCAAGACAATGGGCTACGCCTTCCCCTCCCTGTGAGACAGAAGGGTGGCGAGGCGGTGCGAAAATTTTAAACCCGCTGAAACAGATGTTCCATCCATTGTAACTTGTTTAAGATAGCATGTGCTGGCAAAATTCCTGAGGCGGCATGTTCATAAGGCAAAAGTGCACATATTTCTCTTAACGAGAATTTTCAGACCCCGGGGTTGTCCTCGGCGTTCAGTCTTTGTACCCCCGGGTCGTTAAAGAAACGACACTACAGTCAATTTCGCCATGCAGTATATAGTTGCAAAATTTACGACAAGCATGCTAAGGACATTTTTAAAGACTTCACGGGCTAAAATGATGGGCACACACTTTCGTATTGCTTCGATGCCACAACCCTTCTAAGTCGGTAAATGCGGGCAACCTTTGCCCGCATTTCCCGTGTCACAACACCCGCGTCAAGCAAGCGTTTGGAAGGCCACCGAAACAGTGGGCTATTGAATCAACCATCAAGCACGAGCTGCCACACGGTTGTTTTCGAAGGCCGTTGAGTCCATATTTCATCGACACAACGGAGCATCTCCACAACTCCGTTGAAACTTCGATGCACATTGAGGGACAGAAACAGTGCCAATCTGCTATCTCATTCTCAGTGTGCTAGTACACACGGGAAAATAGGGAACTAACCATTGTGTTTTAAAGCAGTGTATGTGAGAGTTCCGAATTATTTACAACAGTATTTTCTCCACTTGAAAAAGAGTATTTTCTCCACATACTCTTGACAGCAGCCATGCGCATGTTTCGATCATTCTGTCTGGCTGAGCACCCAGAAAGGGGTTGATACCGGGTTTGATGCCCGAATTAAGGCGCATGGTTTGGCAAATAAGAAGCTTTCTTTTAGAGAAAATAGCATGGATTTTATTGTAGCTTCGTCCTACTAGCAGGTGCTTGCAATTATACTTTCTTTGCCTCACGACATTGCGACTTTTCAGAGAAACAAGGTGATAAAGTCGATCGGGTGAGTTGGTTGAAGTTCAGTTTTGATGAAACAGCACCAAACTAAGCCAAGGACCGGAGAACGAGTACGCGGGATTTCACTGGTGCGTTTGGGGCTGAGTCACAGGAGTCTGAAAGCACGCGCTTATAACGGATGCTCAGGCCTCCCCTGCGACGTGAAATGATCTATACGCATTAAGGTCACTTATTCACTTGCGGCAATTTAGACGGATGCTCGGCGTTGCGCTGCTCGGCATCGCGTCATCCACTGTTGGAGCTTTCGATTGGCTCAACGAGGTCTGATTGAGGTTCGTTAACGGCAGCGGTCAGTGGGAGCACTGACCCCTGACCTCCCACTTGCGGTTCACTTGACGTCTAGGCCAACACAACGCAGGCGCGAACGGGGCGCAAATAGTACGTAAGCTACAGTGCACACGCAATAGCTAGCCAATGAAATTTTTTTTTTTAATCCGGCCAAGCGCGCAGCTGCCCCGGCAATAAAAGGAAGTCGACGCTCCTACATACCATGCTATATCCCAGTAGATCATCGCAAAAGCCTTGCTGCCCCTATAATGCTACTCTCACTTCGAAAATTCCCATTCATAGATTGTCATTTCGCGAATTTATCCTGGCGTCTTTTTTCCGTATCAAATACGAAAGAATAAACCTGTAATATGGTGCTTACTGCCAATGATAATTGCAGACAATAATACACGAAGCGTAGACTCACACACAGTCATACTTGCAGTAAAGATTTAGTGCTTCCAAATAGATGGCCCCGGTTACCTCAGCTTGCGGGAGTATACTTGCACAGCAGAAAAAACAATGGGACATGTATTTGCAGGGAGCCACAAAATTGAGGGCCTGCCAGAATAACGCAACGTAACACATGCAACGTATTTCGGGGCCATCTTAAAAATGCCTTTGTGTTGTTATGTAGTTCTACAGTGCCAAATGACAGGTAGTAGTCAGGATGGGTCGATTCTGGCGTCATTGGAAGACTGCTACCCGCCACATAATAGCAACTGCTGTCAGTTTGATGTCAGCCACTCGTATACGTAAGCAATGACGAAATAATTCTCGACCAGAGGCTACGACAGCTATTATTTGTGATTCGGGCTGCATGCCAGACGCAGATTTTACAGGCCCAGGGAACTACGTTGAGTTGTCATGATAACGTCCATTGCGATGGGGCTGGATTCTAAATGCTGCATAGGGGAAGAATAAATTTTAAGCATAATGTTATGTGGGGTTCAACGTCCCAAAACCAGCACATCATTATGAGAGACGCTCCGGGAATTTACACCACCTTGGGTTTTTTAACGCGTGCCCAAATCTGAGCACACGGACCTAAAGCATTCTAGCATCCATCTAAAATACAGCCGCTGCAGCCGGGATTCGATCCCGTGACCTGCGGGTCAGCAGCCGTGTACCTTAGCCACTAGACCACTACGACGGGGCGAAGCTTTATATATAAAGTCGAAGTAAAATATTTTACACGGGCTGTGAGGCCCTATTGTGTGAAGGGTGCTGGTAGTGCACGCCACAGGAACGGAAAAAGTCTTTTTTTTAGGTACTCCTCTCTCTGCATTGAGCTCAAGGTATGATGTTCGTAAAGCACATAGGTAGAATCCTCCAGGCCATTTGCAAATATTCGTCGTAAAATTGCGTGCAATGTTATTTAGCGAACTGTCGACCAGCATATTCAGTGAGAACTGCGCCTTCTTTTTACGAATCTCGAATGCAGTTCGTCTGCTAAACCATTTCTTTTGTCAGGAAGACTCACAGAAGTTCAAAAGGAGAGAGAGAGAGAGAGAGCTGAATCTTGTTACATTAAATGGAAACGTAATAAGCGAATGTACGCCCGCGTTGACCACGCCACGAGAGAAGCCCAAAGCGACCGCTGGACGGAGGAACGCCCGATCCGGGTACGTGGCCCGCTGTCCCACGAAGGCATCCTCGTAATCGCATCATTGCGTTGAGAATACTGCCACGCCCACTGAGGCGGGAGCGAGCGAGCTCTCCCCGGGCAGATCGGGAGATTAAAGGCAAGACCAACGTAGTTCTGTACCACTTCGTCGTCGGCGCATCAAGATGCGATATGAGAGGTTTCGGCCGCAGCGACCATCAAAAGACCCGCGACGCTTCTCGACGGCTAGCTGGCCTCGCACCTGTCACGACCACGCCCATGCCGCGGTCATCGGCACTTCTGCCAACCGGTGAAATGCGCGTGGGAAAAACCGAGCACTGGACCAACGAAGCGTACCTTATCTTATACGCCCACGCATCTTGTGTGCAGTACGATCGCAACGAGCCAAACTAGATTTTTTTTTTTTACGATGCGGCTCTCATGGAACATACGCAAAGCTATGGGTGATTGGGGGAGATATCAACCTTTAGAGCGATGCTTCGTTTCTAAATTGAAGTTTTTGGGTGAAAGTTCCCGGATCTTGTGGACCCTTGCGGTGGTGGTAGTGTCACGAGTGATGTAGCCGCCCCCGTCAGTAAAAGGTGCAGCGTAGCCGTCGGCAGGCCCGATAACGCTAAGCTATGTATAATGTGGAAGTATATGCGCGCAGAAGGTAGAAGGAAAGAAGCGCTTGATAGGAAAGCGTATAAAGCTCAGCAGTCATTCAACGACTTGATTAGCGTGTGACACCGTCGGAATACACATCTCAGTGGCATTTCTAGAGGAAGGAGGAGTCAAACCCCTCAGATGTTTCTGATGATACCCTTACCCGGTAGACACACAAAAAAAAACAGAAAATAATAGGATGAGGGATATTTATAACAAAAGTATACAGAGTTTGGAAGCATAAATGTAAAAGTTAGCCCCGGAACGAAGCAGATTTAAGGAGGTTGGAGAAGCGGGGTCGAAAGTTTTGACAAGACCGTCCACGTCGCAAAAAACTCTCACGCAGAAAACTATCAATCTCCCTCGCAAAAAACTCTGGCTTGGAACCAGAGTAGTACCAAGTATGTTGGCGCAAGTCGCGGGACAGCGCCATTTTAGGGGCGAAGCTCCTTATGGCGTGGCTTGTGCGTCCCTCGTAGTACGTAACCACCAGTGGCACATACCCGAAATAGGTATAACATTTGACCTCCAAGGTGGTGCCGGTGAGAGATTTCTTCTGTGCGTTCTTTAACAATAAAAAATAGTGCTCAATGTACATCCCAATGGCTGCTAATGGGGAATGAAAGACAGGAGCATTCGGCTTTTAGTCAACGCGCACGCTGCGATCCCCATTAGCAGCCATTGGCATGTACATTGAGCACTATCGGACAAGAAAGGGTTGCTACATTATACTCGCTGGGTGTAACCTCCTTAGTTTTAGAAAGGTTTAGCGAGCGTTGACCGGCAGGGCCATGAGTACAATGAACTAGTATATACCATGAATGAATTCGAGGTGGTAAAAGGGGGGAAGCAGATACGAAGCGCAAGCCGTAAGAAATTAAAAGCTCAATCCTCCTGTCTCTCATTTCACATTAGCAGCCACTGGCACATTGAGCACTATCTGACAGGAAAAGGTTGCTACGTTATACTCGCTGGGCGTAACCTCCTTTGTTTTAGAAAGGTTTAGCGAGCATTGGGCCGCAGTGCCATGAATACAGTGAACTAGTATATACCCTGAACTCAAGGTGGTTGAAGGTGGGAAGTAGACCCCGAGCGCAAGCCGTAAGAAAGTGTGCGTGTGCCACCTCTCGTTCAGTCCTTGGAATGTCCACTGAATGGCGGTGCTTCTATATGGGGAATATATGATAAAAAGATCCGAGATGGTGGGACTTGGAGTGTTGATCAGATGGACGAATGGACACACAGACAGATGCATGGATGGACGCATGAACGGACGCAGGGGCGGATGCATGAACGAACGCAGGGATGGGCGCACGAACAGACGCATGGACGGTCACACAGACGGACGCATGGACGGACGAATGCTTCGCCCCGCTCTCCATCATTCACTCCTTGGATATGCTGCCATTTGTTTTTCATTGGAGTTTCAGGAAAGTGGTTCACATTTTTTTACGAAAAAAATCCTCAAGCAAATTTCAAAAGGAGGTTCGGGATTTGTACACAATAAACAGCAATTTGTCTATCAAAATTAAAATTATTCGGATATATGTGGAAGTGAGTCAGACGTAGTCACGTCTAGTATGGTCTAATAGTGAAAAATAGACTGTTCTTTATGTTGCGGGGTGCAATTTAAAAGAATAAATCCATTGCCAACACATGTGTAAAACAATATATAAAAATGTGCATCCAACCAGAATATAGCGCTCAGCGACGTCAACGCTTAAAACTAGCGCAATTAAATGGACAACAAACAGCTTTGTCCACGTTGATGTACGTGTGCTGTGAAAAACAACAAAGGGATTCCTTACGAAAAGACTAGGTTTGCCATTTTTGGAGGAGAGAGATGCCGGAAAAAAGGGTTGACTTCATTTTAAACAACACTGCTTGCTATTCTCGTTTTTTATTTGCTTTTTTTGGCACCACGAGTGTGAAAGGAAAAATAAGTCGAAATTTGCAAACACATACGATTGGCGGCAACTGCAGCAGAAGCATATAAAGACATAAGGTAACGGATGCCTAATTTCAGGTGTTTTCAGGCTCCAACGTGGCAGATTCGGCCATGGGTTGAGTTTCGGCATTACGGGGCATATTTATAGATAAAGGGCACCCTAATATACTGGGCTATTGAAGACTTGTGATTAGATTGTGCACATGCAGGTTCATTTGCTAGCTCCTTCTGTGACCACTGCGATTGCTGTTGACATTGCTTGGTTCCTGGCGTGTTGTCGGTGAATGCGGATGATAACGTCCGCGGATTTGAACCCTCACAGCAGTCACCCGTTGCGTGTTGTGATTTTGATTTCTTGGGCTCGGAAGAACCACCAGTTGCTGGAATTCGTCGACAGATATCTAATACATAGTTCCTGGACTTATGGTGACGAGTGAAGGAAATTAAATTTGATATAATGACGTCAATACTTCGAAAATGGCAGTATTAACTGTGCTAATTAAAGTGCAAACAGCTAAGCCCAGTATCCCGAGAGGCGAAATTGTTCGACTATATAACGATCGAAAAACGAAGAATGGCTATTTTATCGATCATTGACGACTCGCGTTATGGTTGATATATTTGCTTGTTAGATGGGACACTTAGCTATTTACTCGTTTGTATAGCCACATAGACATTGCATATATGATGTTTCATGGTTATGTCTGCGCAATTTGGAAGTGTGAAATCGTGAAATTCCAAACGATTTCGATGAAACATAAAACTTACATTTCAAAAACGCGAATGTATAATATGCATATTTATTGTACCCTGACGATGTTAGGCAATGTTTTATACAATGCTTGCCACCATGCTATGCAGCATTCTGAATTTCTTTGTTGTCAATAATTTTTTTGGTTTGGTATATTATCTCCATGATTCGGTAATATGCAAATTTGTTCATTCAGTAGTGACAATCATTAAATTCTTGTAAACATCCAATATTTTGCGCGTTAACCTGTCTGCCCTTCCCCACACACACAGTTTATGCTTCTTTATGGGCCTGCGAGTTATTTCTTAACAAATAAATAGGTATTGCGGATTCCCATGAGAGGGAATCACTGCAACTGTTTCCCGCCCAAATGTCCAGCAAGTGCCTTATCGTTTTTGGACCACATTGAACGAAACAAAGATGACTGCTGTCCTGTCGTGTTACCAGCCTCATAATATTGTTGCAATCGCAGAAACGATGATAAGTATAGTCAATGCAATGGTGTAAGTCTTCTTTACGGAAGCATACCAAATTTTCATGGCCCTCTCCTTAATAAAGTGGCTTGTTGGGCGAGTTAGTTAAGAATTACAAAATTCACCGCGAAACACAGGGACAGGAAGGGACTACACGAACAGAGCGCGAGCTATCAGCTGAGCTTTCTTGACAAACATTCACATACAAGTACACACACACACATAAAATATATATATATATAGTACCACTGGTATCATGGTCAGAATACCAGTGGTAACAAAGAAGATTACAATTAGCGGCTGGCGCTCAAGAAATCTACTTCGATGGGATGCAGCGTGATAGAGGGCCTCGTTACGCATGTCTCGCCAGATCTGCGAATAATGAATGCCTCCTCAATTTCTTCACCTAGTTACATTTCCCTGATGCGAACTTCTGTGTAGAAGGATTTGGGCAGACGGTGCAGAGTTAGCAAATTTTTCCACAAGTTAACGAATTTATAAAGATCGAAGTATTGCCCCGCTGTGGTGGTATAGTGGCTAAGGTACTCGGCTGCTGACCCGCAGGTCGCGGGATCGAATACCGGCTGCGGCGGCTGCATTTCCGGTGGAGACGGAAATGCTGTAGGCCAGTGTGCTCAGATTTGGGTGCACGTTAAAGAACCCCAGGTGGTCGAAATTTCCGGAGCCTTCCACTACGGCGTCTCTCATAATCATATGGTGGTTTTGGGACGTTAAACCCCACATATCAATCAATCATTTGTAGCCTTGTTCATTACACCCCCAAATATAAGGGTGTATAAATGGGGTGTTTTGAGGGTGTTTTATCCACGAACACCTCAAATTTTAAGTATGGTGTGTAAAAAGGTGTTCATATGGGTGCTTTAGTGCGTACACCCGTTTTACATCTTTTAGGGTGTAAATTTTTTTAGATTGTATGGTGGTTTTGAGACGTTAAACTCCACATATCAATCAATCAAAGAACGAAGTATTGGGCCAAATAAAACAGCATTTTCTAATGAAAAATATTTATTCCGTAGTGAAAGGGTTATTACTTTTCGAATATTTCTCGAACAAGTAAACTGTACACGCAGTCGTGACGTTAAGAAGTATGCAGTCTACAAAGTGCACAGTCTGCAAAGTGTGCAGTCAATCAAAGTATACAGTCGAACACGTGCAGGCCGAATGCACATAAAACGAATCATTGTGGCGTGTATACAACAGCTGTAAAATCTCTGAATATGTTTTCGGTATGCGATATATTTTGTATATTCAATTACCCATCAATGTAGTGTAAATGAAAACCAGCGCATAATGAAGACGAACGAATTCTAGCAGACGTTAATTCAGCTTTTTTATGTGTGCTTGTGTTATAAATGCGAGGAAAGTACGAATAGACAAGTTGCCGCAGGCGTAGACCAAGGCTGCAGCCTTCGAAGGCTGTATACGACTGCTTTTATATCGATTCATTTCTTCTCCATTTATCCACAACTGTCTCCCTCTCGCTCTTTCTATTTGTGCTTACATATCTTCTCTTTGTTTCTCTCATCGCCCGGTTCTCGTTTGCGCATTTTTTTTTATATTTCCATTCGTGAATTTCCCAGCGTTACAGCAAGCGACGACACCACACGGCAGCCCGGGCCCCTAAAATGCTCTGCACTTTATACAATTACGGGATACTGCTTTATCTCCTGCTTTGCAGCCCAATGCTGGTGCAAAACAAGTGCGTCGACGCGAAATCACACCCTTCTCCAACATGCTGGTGAAGTATAGTATTAGTTTAAAAGCTCTACGAATCATTAACACGTTTTTGATACGCTCCGCTGTTTTTCTGACTTCGAAAACCTGAAATATAAAATACGTTTCTGGTTTCTACGTTGAACGTATGGGCCGACCGCATCTCAACTTCACTGACATTAAAAATGCCAGGCACGGCTGTCGCTGCCGCATTAGGGAGATTCCTGGATGCATTTACGGCACGTTAGTGAAGCCTCACTGCTCTCTCTTCTGTTCTGTTCATTTCCAATTAACGAAACGCACGTAAACAAAGGGGGGGGGGGGGGGAGATGCCCAGACAATTGGAAGTCAATAGATTTGCCTCGAGCAATTTATCCCAATAATTATTTGAGCCATTTATTGCGATCCTGCCCCGCCATGGTGGTCCTGCGGTTGCTGCGTTCTACCACTGAACAAAAGGCCGCGGGATGGAATCTCGGCCGTGCCAGCCGCGTTTTCGATTGAGGCTAAATCTCTCGAGGTCCACCTGCTTAAATTTCGTTGCCAGTTAAAGGGAAACAGCGGCGTTGTTTCGATATTCACCGATTTCAATAAAGCTTTTAACATGTGTTCGCGTTGGTACCGTGGTGATATATGTCCAAATTCTACAACCATAGGTCATTTAGTTTTTTTTTAATCATATCTTACATTTGGATGCTGATTCTGGAATCAGACTTGTAATCGCGGGCCACCCTGTGTATATGACGTCAGGGCCTACTCTTTTTTTCAAGAGAGAGAGAGAGAGATAAAGATGCAAGGAAAGGCAGGGAAGTTAACCAGACGCACATCCGGTTTGCTACCAAAACCCTGCCTTTCCCAGCAGGCGGATGCAGCGCACGGCGTCTTATACGAGGTGACGACAACGCGAGTACAGTTGAGTTTTGTCAGCTCCATACAGCGTGTTAGTAGTTGTTGACGTCGGGTCTTACAATATTGAGCAACGAGGAAATTGATTCAGGGCATGTCATAGAATAAATAATGGCCATGTCAGATGCTTCAGGCACCGTAGGGTCGAAATAAAAAAACGATGCTTCCGCGCGCAGATAGTAGCTGCAATCATCCCTGAACTTGTCACTGGTAAGCTCAGACGAGTGGCACAGATTGATTCCGCGTCGGATGACACTTGCTTTCCGCGCATCAGAAGATCGAGGCACGTCAGCTATGTTTACACCCTGGCCAGCCGTGGCGGTGTGAAGCGGATCTCGTGACGTCATCGGCGACGGATTCTTGTGACGTCATCGGACACCCACCATTGGCGACAGACCCGCTCCCTGTTTCGGTTTCTGTATTGACTGGTCGTTTTTTGCTTAATTAAAATTATTGACAAGTGCCCGGGCAAAATGAACCACCTTAGCCTTTTCAGGACTTTCAATACTATTAGAAAACAGCATTATCTCAGTATGGCTGAAAATGCACCGGAGTTCCCCTTTTAAAGATGCCCACAGGTGGTCGAAATTTCCGGAGCCTTCCATTACGGAGCACCTCGTAACCATATCCTGGTTTCGGGTCATAAAATACCAGACATAATTATTTGATACTTTTGGTGTCAGGATACATATGCTAAATATGCCATGATCATGATGTTCTGATACTTCGACAGAGTCACGTGATAACTGCGGCTCTCACTTCGGGCAGAACCAAGAAGCAAGCACGGTATTCTAGTTGATTTGCCGCGGTGAGTGCCGGGACGTATCGCTAAAGGAGAACAGAAATTCTAACAAGTGATGGTGATACACGGGTTGTAACCACGGTGCAATCAATTATTAGGCACACCGCAGTGACACATTGAGGAATAATTTCGACCACCTGGCTACTTTTCAAGGTGCACTGAAACATTCACATAACTTACTCACGTTGCATAAAGAGTAACGTAGGTTAAACCTGCATATAACATAAAATTGCATACGAAACGCGGCCCCGCAGCTGGCACTGAAACTTGCGAAATTACGTTGACTATCATAACATCCCAAAAGTGTCACCCAGCTTTGGTACGTCGAAGCAACTTTATCGCCAGAATAAAACATGTTCTGCTTCTACCCCATTCGGAAAGGGACATTTGCACGTGTTACAAACGCGTTTTCTGCTTTTTGTGGACTGTTTCAGGGAACGCCCCAACCATGGGGTAAGTTTTTCTTTTTTTTTCTTTTTTTTTTTCAATTTATGCCATAGCTTCGGCACTTATTCAAGCTGAGCGAGGACATGCGGTCAAATGGGGGCGCCGAGAAAGTAGCCGGCTGCGCGTCCTTTCGAGCAATACTCGGAATCGAGCCGAGCCCCAGTGTGCGATCGCTCCGCAGCACTCCCGACACACGTGCAACAAGCCAAGCGGGCTTTTCTAGAGGCAATGACGTTTCGGCAAGCTGAGAGACGACGAGCGATGCCAGTAGTGTGAAAAGAAGCCGGCTCCCCTGCTCCGCCGAGACGCCGCGGTCGCGCCCTCGTCTAGGCATGCGCTCCCAGAGCCAGTCCCTCTACCCAGGTGCGGAGCAGACAGTCTGGCGCCGGAGCCACGCAGCGCGCGCCAGGGAGAGGAGAGAGAACCGCAACTGAAGGCAAAGAGCAGCATCAACACTTGCCCAGTCGGCAAGTGCAAAATGATGGAGAGGGCTGCGGAAGCAGTCGGGGTTTTGAAATGTCGACTTGGTTACTGTGGGAGGCTCGTCTCCGAGCGTATCGTATATTAGGAATGCAACTTTTGATTGGAGGAGTGGGGTGGAGTTACGATATGAACTGTGTAGGTAAGGCGAGGATAACGACTGATTTACGTGCATTTAGTGTCATAACACTATCTTTCTAACCTACAGTGCAGAAACTTGGAGACTGGCAAGGAAACTCGAGAAAAACCACAGAGCGTGCGATGAATCGAGAAATGAAAGAGAGAGAGAGAAACGAGAAATAAGGAAGGCAGGGAGGTTAACCAGATGCTAGTATCCGGTATGCTACCCTACACTGGGGTTGGGGAATAGGGGGTTGAAAGAGAAAGGGCGAGTAAAAAATAAATAAGAGAAAAACACCGACACACACGCAAGTCATAACACTGAGGCATGGGAGGACAGTAGAGGGGATCCGGGAACGACAGTAGCTAATGTCCTAGTTGATATTAACGGGGAAAAAATGAACTTGGACAGGTCACGATATGAGGACAGGTAACTCACACTGCGTCAGAGCGAGGGGATACCAAGAGATGCGAAGCGCGGCCGTCAAATGCAGCGACGAAAGCATGAAGCAAAGAAATATAATCGGCTCGTGCAGGTCAGGGTGTGTCGGAGTTCAGTGCGACACGTCTGCGTCCTGCTGAGACCATAAGACACGCCGACTATGATGACTGCGCATTTCACCGTACTGAGTTGGAGCGCCTTCTCCTGTTGGTAGGATTCGATGCCAACCTCACCACAGCAGGTACGTTAAAAGAAGAAGGGAACAAGACAGTTGCATCGTTACGCAAAAGCAGCCTCACCTGCTTTTACGTAGTAAGATTTTGAATCAACTAGCTAAGATGCAAAGCATTGGCTTCGAGAGACGAGATCGATGACGGCATATACCGTAGAAGGCTGCCATCATACACATCAAAACATTCATCATTTACGTACGCAACAAGCAGTAACGCCATTGTTTAAAATAACACCAGACATGCATCGCGGATGCACTAAAGCAGCTGGGGCACGGGAATATATTCGTTTAGTTGGGTGAAGACTGATCGATTAAAGAAAGTTATCAAGGGACACCCAAAAAGGACGAAATGCAAGAAGACAGACAAACGCTTCACCGTCTTGTTCACTTACGTGTTTTTTTTTTTTTTTTGAAAGTGTGCTCACTGATGACTTTTCATAATGACGGTCTGCAATTAACGCGTCCAGTTTTCACTATTTCACCCGACTGCGCATGATTCATTCGCCGATACGTACTTGATGGCATGACATTTGAAAGGCTACGAAAGGCATATATTAAGTCGACGTGGAGCATTGAACTATCGGTCCAGAAACTTCGTAATGAATGTCTTGCGCCACGGTAATTAGCTTAAAAATCACGTTTAAGTCGTCCGAATATCGCTAGCGGCACGCACGACCCTCTGAGGTTAAGCCTCGGGACGTAGTGTTTGTCATGACCAATCTTTACAACACGGCGTAAACGAAAATCAAGTTGTTGACCCTCAAAGCTAACATTTTGAAGACTTTTTTTTTCAGTTTGATGAACCAAACTAAAACGTACACAACAACCACTTGTGATTTAACGTTGCCACACTTTATTGCGTCACGCACCGGTGTCGTCGTTGTCTGTATGTACAAAATGTTGCCCTGCTAAGCACGTGGGCAAAGGTCCCATTGCCGACATGGATGAAGGAAGAAGTTGGGAGAGAACATTGCGCCATGTGATTGACAGAACGAAAGAAAGAAGAAAAAAAAGTCGAATAGCAGGCCACATACCCGTACGCCAAGCTTTGCTTTCCCTTGTTTTCCGACTGGGGAATAACCAATGCATTTTTCTATAGAAAAATGGCAGGTGCCTTAAAGGGACACCAATGTCAAATAACAATTTACGTCATAGTGAAAGCTCAATGCATAGTATCAACAGCGGTGCCCTACTTACGGAGAAATGAAGGTAAATGCACAAGAATACATGCGCCGCATTAGAACATTTTCAAATTGATACCGATGACGTCAGAAGAACCGCCTACAATTAATCCCTAGTAATCAATCTAGCTGCACGAAATAAAGAAGCTTCCGTGCATCAAGAGACGCAATAAAATGTTGCTTGTTCGTTTCTGTTTGATTCATGAAAAAAAAGAACCGCCGGACGTTACTACGGGGGATGGCGCGAGTGGTTCAAAAATTTAATTTTCGTGTGGTTAGAGAGATCGTGCCATCACGCGGGGCCCCGTTGAACCAAAACACGTCGGCCATTTTTTATGCAAGCTCCTGTGGTGACTCCAAAGCTGCCTGCCGATGTTGAAGCTGCTAAGACGCGCTAATGGCAAATCATCATGGAATCACCAATGATGATGCAATAAGCAAGAATTCAGTGTCCTGTCGCTCGCAATAATATTTGTTTTTGCAAAGAGTATTGAGCGATCAAACCCAGAACTTATGTTGAAAATGTGACTTTAATATATTTTCGGCATTTCAAGCTGGCCCGCTTGGGGGCAGTAGCTTCAGGGAGGTCGCAGCGGGATTCTTAAAAGCCATCATGACACCGAACATGAGCCTTTCCAGCCTACACGGCAAATAAATAAGTAAATAAATAAATAATAAAAAGGAAGAGGTACCCCCTATCGATGAGGGTGTGCAAAAAGATCCCAGGTGAATTTAATCTTGCGTAACTTCTACTTACGCGTTTACTGCTTGTCCGTGTTCTGTGGCAATTTTTTTCGTCCTTTGCAGGTGTCTGCTGGAAGGCGCAGGAAGTGGACATCGCTGAAGTCTACAATTTCATGCGAATGTGGTGGACGGGGTTGGATGAGAAAGGCGGCGCAATGAAAAGAAAAAATGGTTTGAAGATGCCCTTTTATTGCATTGGCCAAATAGGCTCGCATTTCATCCCCGGTCCTACAGACCATCTGCTGGTTTCCGCTGCCACCCCACGCGTTTAGTACGAACACATTTTTGCCCAAAGTCATATATATAATATGACCCTTACATTGTCTATTGACGTATATATCTAAAAATCTCACGTTTATGCTCAGAAAGCCATTTCTGCCAAGCCTTGCGTCTGCACGTTGCAAAGTGTTTGAGGCCACAGAAGCGTCGGTTTAGAGGCGAAAATATCGATACCAGGCTTGGCCACTGCGTCTTGTGACTCTTCTATAGCTTCATATTCTTTTTGAGCTGATAAGAAGTGATTCCTATGCGGAAAAAAAATAACAGGCTAGTTCGATGTTGGTCACTAAAAAGTGACTTGCCAATGGATTATTCATATCCTGCCCGATTTTTAGACGTCTTTGGTTCAGATGTTTGCATATTACGGTTATTTTCCAATGGGCCCTCTTCAGGTCCGAACAGCGCTTCCAGCGGAGGTCGCCGAAATCGAAGCTGGAATTCAGTGGGCTTTCAAGTTTTCCGCCATGCATCAGCAGACTATCTCGGGGACCTGGTATTTTTCGCTGTAGTTTGGAAATGCCGCCACCCAGTGACGGCTGAAAAAACGTGGCGTGAGTAACGTCACCGCCACCGCGCATGCACAGGCTAGTCTTCTCAGTAAGGTGTATTACTGTGAAAAACTTATCAATAAAATAAAATGAATAAAATAAAATGAATCCGGTCTATTAAGTCTTTCCCTTCGCCGCAGAATTGCTACGTTGTCACTGTACCACAAGTTGTATCACAGCTCACTCCACCAACCACCTTACATATCGCCCCGCCGCACGCATTTCTCCCCGCACTGGCCATCCACTTCAAGTCTTCCGACCCCGATCTGGCACCTCAACATTTTCTTCATCATTTCTCTGCCGCGCCGCCAAAGAATGGAATGACCTTCCCCACGATGTTGTTTCAATCGCCTGTCGATCACGTTTTATTCAAAGTGTGTCAATGCATCTGCAATGTTAACTTGTGGCTTTTGTATCTTTGTTGTACAACCCACCCCTTATGTAACACCCCCCTGTGGGGTCTTTAAGGAAATAAAGTGAAAGTGAAAGTGAAAGTGAAATAAGATTTCGCTGTAGATGGCCCCAATCACTCTTACAGTTGGCTCTAGACCAATCGCTTTCCGCCAGTTTCAAGAGAAGTGGCTCGTACGAAGGGGCGAAAGGGCTCGACTCCACTCCAGGAGCTGCTACAGACGGCAATCGGCCGTCCGACTTCATCGCTTTCCAGTCTCGACGCAGGTGCCAGCCAGACCGGCCGTCGCCTCGGCAGCGATAGCTCGTCGTTCCCACGTGCACCTCCGCGGGAGCCGATTGCTTTTGCTCCGGGCTTTCGTTTTTGTTCATTTTTTTTTCCTTCTCACCAGCAAGCTCCCACTAAAAGCAAGTTCAAGACCAGCGAAAAGAAGCCTGCCTCTGCCCTTTGAGCCACGACGTCGTTTCGTAGAGACGTTGTGCTCTTCTGTGAAGCCCTCGCAGCGCTCGCCAATGATCTGACATTGCAGATTTCAGTCCATAATCAAGTTTATTTCGAAAGCAGGACGAACGTGACTCCGAGGCAGCTCGCACGAGTTGACGAAGGAGTTAGCGTGTCGCTAACACTCATTCTAACAAGAAAAAAAAAGTGAAAGATTGCTTGACCTTGCTCGAAGTCAACCCTTGCTATGACTCTCTTTAAAGAGTTACGTTGCTTGTAGGCCCGTGTGCTCAGATTTGGGTGCACGTTAAAGAACCCCAGGTGGTCGAAATTTCCGGAGCCCTTCACTACGGCGTCTCTCATAATCATATGGTGGTTTTGGGACGTTAAGCCCCACAAATCAATCAAAGAGTTACGTTGAATAGTTCAGCCCACACGCATGGCACAAGGGATAGTCATGTAAGGTAACATTAGAAGCGGAAGTCATCAAAAAAAGAGTAACACATACTTCTTTATGGTGTGCTGCCTGACGCTGGTGCGCCTTTAATGATGGCTGTGAAAATTCTAATTGCATCACACCTAATTAAAACAGCAGGCAATGAAGCCGATGGAGGCATAGTGTACATTTATCGTAGTCTTTAGAAGTAGTGCAGCAATTATGACCTAAGTGAACAAGAATTAAAGCTCATAGAACAGCTTTGTCAAGGGACAAAGGTACTCGGCTGCTGACCCGCAGGTTGCGGGTTCAGATCCCGGCTGCGGCGGCTGCATTTCCGATGGAGGAGGAAAGGCTGTAGGCCCGTGTGCTCAGATTTGGGTGCACGTTAAAGAACCCCGGGTGGTGGATATTTTCGAAGCCCTCCACTACGGCGTCTCCCATAATCATATGGTGGTTTTGCGACGTTAAACCCCACTTATCAATCAATCAGATAACACATACAAAGTGGACGGGAGAACAATCGCCACTGCAAATTGATCGATAGAGCATTGTACGCGTCACTCGAAGGTCGTAGATTTGGTCCCTCTCGGCGACAAGTTTTTTTTTTTCTTTACTTCAATTCCGTCCCATTTACGTTAAGGTTACGAAGATGACTCTGAGGCGAAAGCCATCATGGCGTCACCACATGACGTGTCGTTATGTGACTGGGTTAGGACGCATGGACGCCGGCAGGATTTTGTCTAGGTGGGTGCAGACCCGTGTCTTGTGTAGCTTGGGAAGCGTAAGTCACCCATCTGTGGTCCTGCCTGCCTTACGAGAGTGAAACACGTTTTGGCGATTTGTACCGTCTGGATGAGGTCACACAATTTTTCTCATCTCTTCGTGTTGCCACCAACGGTCATGTTTCCAGTTTGACGCGCCATACAAAGCTTTTGCCTTGATTTACGTAGAAAGCGGCATGTAGATGAGCACGGTCATTACCTTTTTATATTATTTATTTCTTGGCTTATGCTGCAAAGGTAAACTGATTCTCCAGCGAGAGTGTTGCAGCTCCGGCTCTTGCGGCTCCCCCAGCACTCAGTCAGTAGTGAGTGTCTTTCTCCAGCGGGACGTAAATAGCGGCGGAAAGCTATTTGTTCGCAATGTGAAACATGCACTGTACGACCGCGGGAGCCACGTTCCACCACGCGGCGACTTTTTCTTTTTTTTTGGCCTCCTCCGGCGACCCAGGTGGGGCCCAGACAGACTGGCGACGGACCAGACGCCACAGCTCCATCTTCTCTTTCATTCCTCTTTCTCCGCCCTCTCGCTCAGCTAAACCTCCTCACCGCCATTTCGAGTGGGAACCTCTCCGGGCATTACGGTAGGGACGTTAAACGGGACCGAGAAATGAAGAGAGTGAAAAAGAAAATAGCTGTAGAAAAACGAAAGGAAAGTAGTGCTACGTGACCTTTACCCCTCCCTCTCGCCCGTGTGTGTACTTACAGTCGTGCGGCGTTGGCTTTTGCCCGCTTCCGCTGCTTCCGCCAAGTGGCTTCCACATTCCTCGTCGTGCCTTGCACCAGCTTCGCGCCCTATCAACTGGACGGGTGGAAAGGGCTTATAAGAGAGGAGGAAAGGGAGTATGGAGAAACGACCCGCCGAATGACAAGTGCGGGAACAGGGGGAGGCCGGTGAAATTACGCGGGAGCGCGCGTAAAACATTGCATTAGCGAAACATTTCAAGCCCGTTTAGACATGTGAGTGAGGGAGTGAAACAACTTTATTTGGTCAACAACCGGCGAGAATGAAGTCGTAAATTATTCTCTGAAAACTCACCACTCGGATGTCCACCGCGGGTGTAGTAGCTCAGCTGTTGCGGTGCCCGGCATGTGCCGACCTGGAGGTCGCTGGTCCGATCGCGGTCGCATTTCTCTGGATGCGAAGTGCTAGATGTCGTGCATGATGTCTGTACATGTTGTCTGCGTGATGTCTATTCATGTCGAAGGACACCAGATGGTCTGAAATTTCGGAGCCCTCTGCCTACGGCGACACTCATGATCACATCGTGGTTTTGGCACGTAAGCCCTTTCAAATCAATATTATATTATTAGTACCATCCTAACCTTTCCGCCGCTTCGCGCCTGAAAGGCTAGGTCTTTCGGTCTCAACGTGGGAGCGGCCTGCTTCGGGTTAGGACAGCAGTGCGTCCTGCTGGACTTTAATAAAGTTGTTTCATCCATTCATCCATCCATCCATCCATCCATCCATCCATCCATCCATCCATCCATCCATCCATCCATCCATCCATCCATCCATCCTGAATGTCTGCTTCAGAAGAACAGACATCAGAAGAACATGCATTGCTACATGTCTATATGCGCTGCCGGTTAGCCCACAGACACGCACGCACACATACGAAGCATTATTTTGAATTCACAAGCTCATCAAGCCCACTCGTTATCTCGACTCGTGCACCAGGGCGCTCACGCGCTCTGCCCACGGGCTCTGTGTTTTCCGACTGCGCTCCCGACGGTGGGAGTTGACGTGGGGAGCTGGATCAAATGACGCATGTGGTTCGAAGGAGAAAAAGAGTAGGCCCGCCGCCATATTTGGAATTCAGCCACTTCGGGCTGATGCTGCCCACAGTGCCCAATTTAGCTGCGTTAGAAAACCGACTGGCCAGACCCCCCACGCGAGCAGAGATTTCGGGCACGGCGCACCGCATTCGACAGCAATTCAGCGAGCCACTATTTTTCGAAGTTCGGCAGCACCGCTGAAGGTACGCAGTATGCAAAAAAAAAAAGAAAAACAATTGTAAATTTTGTAAATGCAGCGGGCCGAGCATTTGTTGAAAAGTGTTGGCGCTGTGAAGCGCAGGTACCTTGATTATTTACGCGAATGCTTGAAAGAGGCTACAGAAGCTCTTGAACTGTATTGCTGTGGAGAAGTTGAAGTCCATATTGTCTCGGCTACTCCATATCAATAAGTTCTGCAGCGAAAAAAAAAAACAAATACTGAACAGTACCCAAAAATAAACAATAAAAACATAATACCACATTAAAACGACTTGAGGGAGGAGGATACAACTTTATTAAAAGAGATTCCATGGGTTTCGAGCTGGCCGCTTGTCTGCGGCGACCTCTCCTGCCCATGCAATGAGTGCTTTCTGCAGTTTTTCGTCGGGGGACCGTATTAAGGTCTCCCATGTCGTTTCGGAGGGAGCTGACAGAAGCTCTCTAGGTGGGGGAAGGCCTTCGCATTCCCAGAGGATGTGACTTTGGTTTGCTATGGCATTTTTGTCGCAATTTTTGCATGTTGAGTCAACCTCTCCACCTGTGAATATCGCTAAGCGGTGAAGAGCGGTTAGGCTGTTCATTAGATTTCGGTGGAGGATAGTGGCCTGCGCTCTCGTGAGGTTGCTGTGCGGTATGGGATATAATCTCATGTCATCGTTATACATATTCGTGAGTTCGTTATAGGAGGTCACTGCCTCTCCTATCGGGAAGCCCGGTTCCAATGAAAGCACGACCCAGTTTGCTAACCCTCGGGCCACTTTATGCGCTTCTTCGTTACCGGGGTTTCCCGAGTGAGCGGGGACCCAGACCAGATCGATTTTGGTTCTATCATTCTGATTGAAGTTTCTCAGGACCTTGGCTGTATTAGTCTCACACTTCCCCTTACAAAGCTGAGAATAGCGCTCTTAGAAACGCTAAGGACAGTGTGGGTGGTTGGATGCATAATCGCCAGCGCTATGGCCATTTCGTCGGCCTCTTTGATTGATGCGGCTCTAGTGGAAGCCACACTTACGATTTTAAGTTCTCCGTCCACGGCACACAGGGTGTATGTGTTGTGTCCCTGGTTGGCGGCATCGACAAAGAGCGCGGTTTGGTCTTGCTGGTGCTTTTCACTTAGCCTATCTGCTCTCTTTTATTCATGGCGTCGTGTCTGCCCGCCAGGATGTTTCTGGGTATTGGTTTGATCTGTAGGCAATGTCTGATCGCGGGAGGTAGTGGTGCTCTGCCTCCAGTGGTGTGTATGGACTGAATTTTCAGTTTATGCAGGATATGTAGTCCCGTCATCGTGTCTGGAAGCCGTGCTGATTGTGCTGTTTGTGTGCTGTTTGTGTGTTTGTGCTGTTTTGTGTGCTTCGATCAGCTCCTCTACGGTGTTATGCATTCCAAGTTGGAGGAGCTTCTCGGTGCTGGCATGAACAGGCAAACCTAGGGCCCATTTGTACGCCTGTCGAATTATAGCTTCAATTTTATCTTTGTCTGATTTGCTGGGATGATAATAGGGGAAAGAGCAGACTATGCGGCTGATTAGGAAGGCCTGAATGAGCCCACCCAAGTCCATCTCCTTCATGTCTCTATGTCTGTTAGCCACTCTCCTGAGCAGTCCACCAATTTGTTTGGCGGTGTTCTGCAATTTTGTGAGGGCCATGGTATTTTGCGTGTTATGTTGAATAAGCATACCCAGCACTCTAATGGTCAGAACTGGAGGAACCGGGCCGCTTTCCAACATAATGTTTATCGGTGCTTGCTGTTGGGCGTTCGTGCCTGGCGTCTTTTTGGCTTTACATCTAATGATTAGGAGTTCGGATTTCGAGGGGGATCAAGTTAACCCGCTGTGTCTAACATACTCTTGCACAACGTTGGCTGCCTCCTGTAACGCGTCATTTATCGCACCATCCGAGCCACTGTTTGTCCAGATTGTAACATCGTTCGCGTATGGCATGTTTGATATGTTGTATCCTGTTTAGCTGTTGTGGTAAGTTCATCATGGTGATATAGAAGAGTAGGGGTGAGAGGACGGCCCCTTGCGGGGCTCCTTTTGGGCCTAGCGTAAACTTTTGAACGTGCGGGCCATTCCAATGAGATAAGAGTATGCGTTCGTGAAGGCCACTCCAAGCCACATGCGGCATAGAAGAGTCTCCTCAGCTCGAGATATCCTTGAGGGAATTAAGACGAAGCTACAGATCGCGATCCAAGTTATGCAGGCGTGCGTTTGTGAAGTCAGTTGAGTTCCACATGCACTTACTGCCGCTGCGAAGAAACCATCGCACACCTTCTGTGTGAGTGCACTCATTTCACCGCGCAAAGACAAGAACTGACTGCAGCTCTGGATAGACTGGATGATCGGCCTTTGTAGGAACATATGATTCTGTGCCATTGGCCGAGCCCATCCTCAGCCCAGAAGGCTTTGAAAGCTTTGCTGCACTTTTTGCGGACAACTGGCCTCAGAGACAGGCTCGGTTTCGGAATAAAAATGACGGTAGCATGTTTACAGCTAGGCGAAACTTTTCCATTAGCCCAGTAAGTGTTGAACAGTTTGGTAATCTGGCTGATCGATTGGTCATCTAAGTTTTGGAGCATTTTGTTTGTTATTCTGTCTTCCGTCGCAGCGGCAGTGGTTTTATTCTGGTTGAGGACTGCTCTAACTTCAGCTTTGTCTATATCACTATCAAAGCTGGGTTGATTTCTCCCGCCACTGGATCATTCTACTTGGATCAACACTTAAACCAAGTAGAGCCAGTGCTATAGGTGGTAACAGTTGAAGCCTTGCAGTGGCTCCTGCAGCTAGTCTTAAATTGGTTCGAAATCTTTCGCAGTTCATTTAGTCCCTTAAAGGACCAATGGCATACCCCATTTTAGTCCTTTTTGGCTTAGAGTGATGGTTGTCAAGTCGAAGCCACAGAGGCCGCACTTGTCGGGAGTGAAATGCAAAACATCAGTCATTGTCAATATATGTGCATGGTGTACCAAATATGGTAAATATGAATCCGCAGTCTGCCCTACGAGCCTATGGTAATCGTATCTTGGTTTTGCAACGCTTCATGCACGTCTAAACTTTATATAAACATCATTATGAGCCTATTTTATGCCCTTTACAAGACGAAGGCATTTTTCAATGATCTTCAGTGAAGCTTATTCCAATTTGTCCTAACGAGCTCCTTGACATTGCCAGTCTGATTAATTCACGTTTGCGCTTGTGTGGACGTGTACATATTAAGTCGGCTGTAGAGTTCGCACCATCAGAAGTGCTAACAATTGTGTTGAAGACGCACTAAAAAAAAATCGATTTTGCTTTACTTTGGATGTCGGAGTGCAGAATGACCAGAAAGCGTTTAACTCACTCAAACAGCAACAACAACAACAACAACAACAACAACTACGTCGATGACGACAACGACAACGACGAAAACAACTACAACAATGATAATAATAATAATACGTCAATAATAATACTAAATATATATATATATATTGATGACAATATTATGATGAATAATACTTGTTGGGTAGCAACCCGAAACCACCATATGATTACGAGAGACGGCGTAGTGGAGGGCTCCGGAAATGTCGACCACCTGGAGTTCTTTCTAAGCACGCGAGCCTCGAGCATTTTTTTTTTTTTGAGAAAAAACATAAAATTAACTCATCGAGCAGGCTTCATCAGTTTTATAGCATAGAGATAGTTCAATTCGTCTATCATGTGACCATTTCTCGAGCACATGAACCTACATTAGACAGCGTCTGCTATGTCGCTTTGGTGGACACAAGTAAACTTCCAAAACAGCATATACCAAATGAAATAACGGTCTCACTACTTACTGCCCAAACCCTCTTTAGGCATTCACCATGACGGAACTTCTAGCTAAGTCAGTCCACATATGAAACCTATGTGTGTCATTGAATAGCTGTCAGCACAAAACTACTTAATTAAAAGCCTGCAATGCATGCATTAAACATTTGCAACGTGCTGCATCAATGGTCTAAGCCATGGATGGTTGTGTGAAGCAGTTTAGTAAAAAGTCATTTCCAATAACAAAAGAGTTTCGGGTCACATGCGTAGGTAGCACTGTATATTTCGAGCAATCAGCGGCGCGTCAAGTGGGTCAGTCGGTACGAGAGAGTTCCAAGCAATGAGTATTTAGTTTTCTCAATGTACTACCTAATTTGGTCATTTCGCGATAATTACATCAAGGTGTGATTACGTACGCACATATTATATGAGTGAAGTACACAATATCAACCTTGCAGCTTGTGAAACCGACTTTAATATAGCTTTATCGCTAGAATAGCGATAAAGCCATACTATAGAGTCGCTCATGACTGGAAGGAGACCAGCTGGCTTCCATCATTTTTTTTCATTCATATTTGGCGGAACATGGGATGCTGGGCTACGTTAGAGCCGGCTATCCCAACCGTTAAGCTGGCTTCCATGCTGGTCTATACTTGATTGATTGATATGTGGGGGTTAACGTCCCAAAACCACCATATGATTCTGAGAGACGCCGTAGTGGAGGGCTCCGGAAATTTCGACCACCTGGGGTTTTTTAACGTGCACCCAAATATGAGCACACGGGCCTACAACATTTCCGCCGCCAACGGAAATGCAGGAGCCGCTGCCGGGATTCGATCGCGCGACCTGCGGGTCAGCAGCCGAGTACCTTAGCCACTGCTACAGAACACCCCGGCGGGGCCGGCCTATACTTCTCGACATCTGGCAATGGCTCATACTGGATACGTTGCATTCGCTACACTATACCAGAAGTCATTGATTAAACCCGATTTCAGTTTTCATCTCATAATGTTCCCGAGTGTACACATTCTACTTCTGATCATTGTTGTCATTTTCTTATCCTCGTAATTTCTTATTTCGTGGAATTTTTTCCATAATATTGGGACAATGAGATAGCTGGCTGTATAAGATATCGTACATTAACAAACTTCCCGAATATAAATGAAATAACAAAAAGAATAGTTTAGCTTTGTCTTCGTCTCCAATCGCACCGCAGTCAAGCTTCGCGCAAACCCTGTCATAGAATACCGCTTCGGCAAAAAAATCTGCGATACCATCTGAACGACTCCTACCATATTCGTTTGTTTAGAAAAAAAAAAGTATATATTTGAGGAGGGCATGTGGCTGATTTCCGAGTATCGTACCGGTGCGTCTGTGCACATCGAGATGCGAAGTGCATGGGCAACAGGTGGCGTCGCGATCGACCAGGGGTCACTTTCTCACGCTCCGGGCCAAGTCCTCTGCCGGCTGCCGAGCATGCGGCCACCGTGCACCGCAAGGCGACGATGCCGAAGACGACGACGGCGAGCGCAGGTGCTAGTGAAGAAGCGTTGGCGAGGGGCGCAAGCAACGACTCCGCAGCTGGTAGCCCATACCGCCGGCTCAAGCGTTTAGCACGCGTGACGTATATCCCCGTGTTTCAGTCTTCCTTATTGAACGCAATTGGTGCTGACAAGCGCCAAGGAGGATCGTCGTTGAACCCGGTAGATGCTTTGGGTCGATAGAATTATCACAAAGCGAACTGCTTATGACAAAGGATTGTTTAATTGGTGCTACTGCAGGATAAATAAAGAAAAAAAAGTCTATCACGGCGCACGACTCCATGCCATGAGGTTTGCAACAACTGCATCTTTAAGTATGAGGGGGCTAACTAACTGTAACGACTTCGGTGTCCTCTGTTTTTTGTCGTATACACTGGTAAACTGGGAACACTCCCATTAAAAAGATTTTTTATGAAAATTGAGGTGTCTGAGAATTGTTAGACATTATATTTAAACAAATATAATTTCTCTTTTATCCGAGACTAAAACCTACTCTTTTGATGTCAGTGAAAAGTGGTGCTTGATTAGGAGCATCAATACTGCTTCTCTAAAACATTCGTGTTATCGCAGAGTGGGGCTAAAGCCACGAGTTGCTATCGCAGTTTTTTTTTCTTATATATTGTCAAGAAAAACCGATTTTCTTTTCGCTAATCGTTAATTCTTGCTGACGTAACTCTTGCAAACACGTCGTGTAGTTCGGAAGTTCTGCGACAGGCTTAATTTTGCTGCTTCCGCAAGTGTTCAAACAGGCTCCTCTTCCCCGAAGTTTCTAATTACAATTAGCAACAATAATAACTTGATTCAGAAGAGCTGTGGGGCTCGTGTCGTGCACATTTTGATGGGCTATGACTAAATGTGGTGAATATACGGAGGTGGTGAAAAGCGGCGTCAATTTCGCAGAGGTTGGCTACTTCATGTGTCCACCGCGAGTACGTGGTAAAAGTACAACCGTTTCCTATAACCACAACATCAGATAAGAATTTCCGCCCTGCCTCAGAAAGCAGCATGCGTTAGTCGCTGTGCCTTTTTTTATGGTCATGAAGTGGTAGGAAATTCTCAGTTTTTACTCATGCCAAGGATTCTCAACGGTCACTGAGCTGATAAAATCAACGCGATTAGTCGATCAAGGAAGCCCAAAATATGTTGTCTCATTCTGCTGTGCCCGAGTTTGCACGTCCTACCACTTTCATCGCGATTAGTAATTTAGTGTTGACTGATTGATTTATTGATTGATATGTGGGGTTTAACGTCCCAAAACCACCATATGATTATGAGAGACACCGTAGTGGAGGGCTCTAGAAATTACGACCACCTGGGGTTCTTTAACGTGCACACCTATTTAATATCGAAAAACAAAAAAAGAATGGAATACAGTTTCAAAAACACGAATTCATCAACGAACTTTAAGAACTTATGTGCACAGGTGCAGTAAATTGCTACCAAGGAAGTGAACAACTAATGATATCTGGGGTTTTACGTCCCAAAACCACGACATGATTATGAGAGATGTGGTACAGGGGAGGGCTCCGGGCAATCTTTGACGTGCACTGAAATCGCACTGTACATGGGTCGCTACCTTTTCGCTTCCATGGAAATGCGAGTCCCGTAGTTGGGATAGAAGCGGACAACTAGAGAAAGAGGCACTGGACACGTAAGCAGCGAGAATCTAGTAGTTTTCAACAAGATTATTGAATTATAAGTTTTATACGTCTGTTTAAATCTCCCAAAAAAGAAATAAAAAAACACGAATTTCAAATATTAGGAAACATAAATAGCAAAATTTCGATACCGGAAATGATGCGGATGATTTGGACGGCCAATACTACAGTGTGGGTGTGTGCCACAACTACAAGGCTGTACTCTGCTCTGGTCTACATAAACGCCCCTGTTTAGCGACCTATACTATCGTACTATCTGGTCCAGTCAGTGAGTAATCGAGCTCCCAAAACAAATGTCTGGCCTCTTCTGGTCCAAAAATCCAACGCACTACCTTGAAATTTGTCTGAGTCTCCTCTTTTAAATTATTTCACCGTTATTATAACAAAACGGCAAGGTTAACAGCCCAGCAGGACGTCACTTGAACGCGTATTCGCAAAATAGTATGTAAAGCAATCAGTGTGCGAATCAGTAAAATTTGTTCACGGCACTGGACTGCTCCCTCACTCACATAAGACCAAGCATTCCCTCCCGTACGCAATTGATATGCTCTCCTGGCAATCACATTGACCACAGAATCATAGACATATGTGACGACAACAACTGTAACACGGACCTGAGTAACTCCAACACTCATTTGCGAACTCCAGTCCCGTATCGCGAGTCTCATATCTGTGGTCGACATCCCCAGTCTCATATCCTCAGTCTGATATCGCCGGTCTGATATCCCCGGTCTGATATCCCCAGTATGATATCCCCAGTATGATATCCCCAGTCTGCTATCCCCGGTCTGATATCGCCAGTATGATATCCACAGTCTGATGTTCCCAGTTTGATGTTCCCAGTCTGATGTCCCCCGTTTCATATTCTCTGTTTCATATCCTTCGTCTCATATCCCTGCAGCAACTTTATTCAAACTCACGCACTCTGAGCCCCCTCAACAGTACTAAAAGTGCCACCAGTGGGCCCCGCTCTTGCAGCGGAACGAAATGAAAATATTGCCTCGATATAACCCTGCCCAGGTTCCCCCTGGCCCGCTGAGCGTGGCGCCACGCGCCGACTCAGGGTCACACGCGCCACCCCCGCCTAACAAAAACACTTTCGCCCCTCTCCCACATTCTCAACCGTTTTCTATATATGAATTGTGGGCTGCATTACGATAGCAACAACGGACCACACCAGAGGATAATCAGCTTACGGTTGTATAGAACAGCCATTACGGTCGGGAGGGAACGTCATAGATTAAAGACCATTTCATGTTGGGACAGCGTGAGAAACATATGCTGTCCGACACGCAGCCGTTTTACAGTGAAGCGGCGTGATCCGCACTTTAGTTGTTGTTTTCATTCTCAAAATGTCACAATGCGATATGCATGCTAGCTTCAGTGAATCATAGAAAGAGGCTGAAAAAGGACTCCCCGGATCAGGATGGCTCACGGTGAAACGTTCTTATGTTACTTCTCTCTCTTTCGGTCTCAGTATCGCTTGTTAGGACAATTGCACAGAACATTGCTAATGAAAAATATGACCGCAAAGGTTGGTAAAGTATTTCTGAAGAACTCCGTCATACTTCAGTTTCCTCTAATCAGTCGACCAGTAACATGCAGGATGAAGGTCAACGTGTTCGTTCTTTTCAAGCAACGTGCCGAATTTACCCGGCTGGTGCGTCATTGCGACGTCCCAGATTTCTAAATAGTTTTCAACATTTACGTCATTGCAGTTTATTAAAGCGTATTAAACCTTAGAATAAGAGAGAGTGGAGCTAGTAGGCAAGTATCCATTCTAAAAGACTTTTAAAGATGTTAAGAGATTTTAAAGTACAACAATAGTATTCCTCCAAAAAAAAAAAAAAGCTCGTTGTCTCGCTGTCTGAAAGTGGAAGCGGCCTGCATCAGTAAAAGATTGATTCGTCAGGACGTAAACAAACTTTTCATACAATGCAACCCTGAAGGACAAACAGACGCTGTTACAACGATTGACGTCAAAGCAACTTCTCTCAAGAAACATTGAGGCGGGTTCACCAAGAGTCTTTCGTTTATTTGTTTTTATATTTTTTTTGTTTCTCGTGAAACGTTGCCTGTCCCTGAGATTGGCTTTCCTGGCATTGCAAAAAGACGACTCCCCAGTAAAGCGTCCCGCATAAATATATTCTTGTGGTCTTCATTCATATCTGTTGTTATTTTGGCGCTGTAGTGTAGAGAGAGAGACTTCATTCGAAAATAGATATTTTCCCGGTGTCTTTGTAGCCCCTTCCATGTCACCCTGTAGAGCGATGTGATTTAAAAAAGTGCAGAAAGTGGAAAAATATTGTAAAAAGGCAATTCCTTAAAACCGACTGCTGAAGAGGAGCTTTCACGGTTCGTTGAGTTTGCACCAAGTGCGATGAACTTGTATTAGCCATAAACCATATACAATCCTAATCAATATTTCGCTAACCGAACCAGCAAGTTTGTTTGTACCTTCCAAACGATTCGAAATATAAACGTTTTTTAATGAACGTTGCGTGAACACACACACACACACACACACACACACACACACACACACACACACACACACACACACACACACACACACACACACACACACACACACACCTCAGTCCTTAATGACAGCAAAATAAACAAACAAACAAATAAATAAAAATGAAGAGATTCTACTGTGAGCTTTTTTTTTTTTCGTGAGAATGTCCACGCTCTTGCTCTGCGTGTCCTTCGCCCTCGCTCGATTTGCGCCATAACGAATTTTCAATGATAGAGCCATAGCAACGGGCTGAAAGGGTGATTTTGGTGATATAAGAGCTATAGTTAAAAACTGGGTTATGATAGAAAAGGATGAAAGGTGAACCGAAAAAAAAAAAACGAGCAGCTTGGGGCTGATTTGCGCCCGCCTAAATGAGCTAATAAGTTGTTCCCTGTGCAAAAAGGTAATCTACAGGGGTCGAGAAAATAATGATTGCTGCCACTGTGAGCAACGCAGGATCAGCCCAAAACCACCAAGGAAAAAAGGTTGGGGTAAAGTATGGCCGTGGAGAAGGCTAGCTTCGAAAAGCGCGACGAGCAGCCCCTGCTGCGTCTAGCAATTATCAGCAGTGTAGTGGCGCCTCCCGGTAGCAAACAGCGGAAAAAAATACCTCAGCTGCAGCCGGGGGTCTAGAGCTGGCTCCGCCCCCAAGATGCACCTGGACAGGAGTGGGGTGGGGGGGGGGGGGGGGTTGCTCCTCGGTCTGCTATAAAAGCCACGTCCGCGCGCCGGTCCGCTCAGTCCACCCTCCGCCGCGCAGCTTGGCTGTATACAGCGAGGTCGGCTTAGCATAGAGTTTCCCGCTACCCAGCGTTACCTGTTGCAAAACATTCCGCATCGTACGCTCCTTTGCACTGGTTCGCAAGTTCTTTACCTCACGCGTGAAGTCACTGTCATGAAGGTTCAGATTAGCCAGCGACAGGTCGCTCGCACGGACATGGTGGCAAAAGGCCGCATCGATAGAAACGCGAGCCGTGACCACGGATCAGTCCTGGCCTTGTTCCAGAAGCTCGCTCAAGCCGTGCCCAACGAGCACCGCTTCAAGAAGCCCACTGAGCTTGAAATTCTGCAGGATGTAATCAACTACATCATTGACCTGGAGATGGTCCTCAGTACTCATCTGTCGAGCTGCCCACCAAGCCAGTTTACATTCGAGATGAGCCCGGCCCCGCAGACTACTGGCTCCCTACCTCCCGACAGCGACGCTGGAATCAAGACGTTCCCAGAAAAAAAGGTGTGTGATTAGTAAATTTCAGTTTTACTGTTTCGCTGCGTCTCCGCTGTGCCTTCTTTGAAGAAACTTGGACATCTATGGTTGACGTGTGTTATTGCCAGATTGTTGGGATGCGTTTTGTGTGTCATGATTTTCGACGAGAGGGGGGGGGGGGGGTCTCGACTCGCCAAAAGTATTTAATCTTTGCGCAAAATACTCGTAGTAGTTTTTGTTTGTAAATCCGCAGTGATTTTCACAAAACAGCGATAGGCTATCGTAACGTAGATAGCCGGCGTTCCTTCGAATATGAAATTGTACTTCTGTATTTATATTTCACGTACGTAATTATCATTTGCAGATGACACATGTCGACAAGGTCACTTACACCATGGCGGGGCTGACACTGGAAGCAGCACCGAGTTCAGCTTCTTCCCCCTACTTCTGAGGCTCCGGGACTGGGGTCTCCCATCGGCCACATCCTCGGGGCTGAGCGACCATCCAACACCCCTGGTCTTCGAAACATCGTCGGGGCACTTTTCATGGCCTTCAGTCCCGTTCACCGCCATCCCATGCACTCCGTTTGACACAACCACTGGCAAGATTCTCGATCACAACCGCTAGAGAAGTCGGCAAAAAAATGCCGTCCGCAAGGTGCACCTGGCAACTGTGAGCATCGCTTCATTTGGTGCTCAGGTCAGTAAAATAGACTTTTGCCGATAAAGTGTATTAGTCTCCGTCATTGTACTAGTAAGTGTCACGTGACCAAAGGGATTAAAGAAGTTAATAAAACGAAATGATGACTATAGTGCACGTGATCTGCTAGCCGATCAGTAACGTGGAATGACTGTTGTCATGGTGAATAACTGCCCAAATTAATTTGTTTTTATAGACTTGTGTGTTCTAGTCATTTATTGAGATACAAATTTAAGCAGGGTAGATTTGTAGGCGTAGCATTCTTTCCGCATACAGTATTCAAGGGAATATTCCTCACTGGAATTTGCCCCATATGCTGCTACATTTGCACTAATATCTGTAACAGCAATTTGAGAATCCCTTGTGAAATAAACATGTTAAGGTCACCTATAACTACGAGCCAGTGTGTTCTTTAACGAAATATACACTTTTTTTCATCGACAGGTTCAAGCTTGACTTCCGCCAAAATGGAGCAACATGCCTCGTGTGCTTGAAACGAGCCTCCTCCCACAGCACTTGCAAGTGGCGTTGGAACACGACGCTGCAATCTCGTTATGCTTCCCTAGCCATCTGCAGATTCTCAGAGAGGTAGGTGTGCAACGGTGTATATGCATTCAACCGCAATTGTACCAGGATCGTATGCGGATCTCGAGACGTGTCAATTGGCAAGGCATATTGAAAAACGCAGTTATCTTCACCTTAGTCATATTCTGTCAATATGCCAATATGGTCAGTGACAATGGTTTGTCGTACTCACCAGTAATGAACAAGACAAACCATTGTCAGGACCACCTTTATTTAAGTTGACCTGTTTGTAAAAGGACAAAAGATGTAGAAAGTATGGCGTTATAACTGATGCTACAGAGTCGCCCTCCGCACTACATTTTCATAGATTGACACTGGTCGCACTGTATAGGTAATGTCTCAACACGGATTTGATATTTATGTATTTACGACCGTTTTTTTTTCTTCTCAGGAATGGTGCTGAAACTACTAAACTACGGAAGAATAGAACAAAGAATCTCGGACCTGCAGATGCTGGAAGTTGGTGACCATTGACACACCTACAGGACCATCGGCATGAAGATGCCAAGGAGTGTATGAACAGTCACTCTTTGGCTACATGAATAAGCTATTGTTGGTCTTTGTTGCCGAGACAGAAATAAAGATATTCATAACGATTCTTGAAGTCAGTTGTACCAGCGGGCGCAAGGCTTCTAAGCCCTTATGCTGATTTTATCAAGAGATGCCAACACTACTTGGCAAACTTCAAAAATCAAATCCAGAGGAATGGTAGTCATAGTAGTTCACAGCCTTTATTGATCAATATGTGTTTGCTGCTGGCCAAGCAGCATTATAACGGTGGAAACTACTGCATGTAAGTAGTACTCATGCGTAGAATAAATCAATTTGGTCCATATTTAGTGAGTCAGTAGATATTTGAGTGCATCTAGTTTTGACGCTGTGCTCCTGCCATCTGACTACTCGCCGAAGCAGCATTTAAGCGGGAACAACTGTATGATGGACTGTAAAACTGTAAAAAGGTCAAGGGTTAGCAGTTGTTTACGCGTATTACTCGGCTGTGGTCATGTAATCCAAGTTCCGTGAACATGCCTGATGCAATTTAGATAATATCTAGACAATAACAATTTTGCCCGCAAATCAGTGCTTATCTCGAGCACTGATTTGTGATTACGGGCTTCTCCATACACTAAGAAATTGAACGCGCCCCTTTTGGTGTACTATAGCCAAATGTAGGTATATCACCTCGTCAACCAGCAAGATTAATCTGTGGCTTCGATACCGGGCTGGTGTGAATTCGGGAGCTTCAAGGATATAGCAGGTTTTCGTACAGGCTAGTTCACAATGGACCATGTTCATACTATCAATCAGGCGATAGAAAAATGCGTGGAATATAACCAACCTCTATACATTGAAGAAGAATGGCAATTTGGGCTAGTTTGTTTGAATTCATGGTAATAAGGGCTGCAGCGCGAGCACGAATGTGCTAGAAGAAACAGACGAAAGTCGAGGCACGGAAAGCAAAGAGGACAACACGAGCGCTGTGTTGTCCTCTTTGCTTTCCGTGCCTCGACTTTCGTCTGTTTCTTCTAGCACATTCGTGCTCGCGCTGCAGCCCGTATTACCAACTTCTACACGAAGCCTTCATGTATTACTAGAAGGCGTTTAATTCAGTGGAGACATGCAGTGATGCAGGTACTATACAGAATCAGGGCATGGACGAACCCTACATAAACATCCTGGCAGAAATCTACAGCGGATCCACAGCGAACATAGTTCTAGATAAAGAAAGTGACAGAATCCCATTAAAGAAGGGTGTAAGGTAGGGAGACATGATCTCTCAAATGATATTCACAGTGTGTTTACGGGATGTTTTCGGGGCCCTAGAATGGGAAGGGTTAGGAAAGAAAGAGTGGAGAGCATTTATTAAATTTTGCAATTTTCTGATGACATTGTCTTGATGAGTGACCCAGGGAACGAGTTACAGCTCATGAATACTGAAATATACATGGAAAGCAGAAGAGTAGGTCTGAAAATCATTATGCAGAGAACTAAAGTAATGTGCAACAGTCCGGGCAGAAAAGAGCGCTTTGTGATAGGCGTAAAAAATGTCCGCTTTAGACAGATATATAACCGTGGAGCCGAACCATCAGAGTGAAATAACTAGAAGAATAAGGATGGGGCAAACCACATTCAGCAAGCATTCTCAAATCGAGATTGGTAATCTATCACTAACCCTCAAGAGGAGGGTTGTCCCTAAACCTCATCTTGAGGGTCAGTGATAGTTGAATCTTGCTGGTACTTACCTACGGAGCAGAAACCTGGAAACTTACAAAGATGGTTCAGCTTAAATTGAGGACGACGCTGCCAGCGATGAAAAAGAAAATGTTAGGTGTAACCCAAGAGTTAAGAAGAGAGCAGAGTGTGCCAGGGAACAAAATGAAATTAGGGATATCAAAGTTTATATCAAGAAGATTAAATGAACATTGGCAGGGCACGTATAAAGCTTATAACCGCTGGTTATTAGGGTTATGACTCAATTCCCAGAGAAGGCAAACACACGAGGGTGATACAAAAAGTTAGGTGGGCCAATGAGCTTCATATGTTTGCAGGTATTATAGCGGGCCAGCAGACCGGGTTGATTGGTGGATCATTGGAGAAGACCGGGTTGATTGGTGGATCATTGGAGAGGCCTTTGCCCTTCAGTGGGCGTAGTAAGATTGTTGGCGATGATGATGGTGGTGCAATTTTACAAAAACACAAAGGTTCTACAAGCCAAGCGAATTTACTAAAGAAGGGCAGATTGAATTAAATCTGAACACTAAGGGGAAATCACCAGGCATGTCCTAGCGTTTCGCTTTTTGGTTTCGTTTCGCTTTGCTTGCACAATGAAAAAAAAAAAAAGCAGTCGGCAATACTCATGTAAATTTTTGTGAATGTGATGTTCGTCTACTCATGATACCGAAGAAGCACGGGTGGTCGTGAGACGTAACAGACTCAAACATGTACATCTTTGTCACAAGAAGTTTAATTTTTTTTCTTCAGAATGTTAGCTATGCTATGAGATGTATTAGCCCGTACCTTGAGTGTGACGCCGAAATCTCCTTATTTTCGGAGTGTCTGCTAATGACTGTTTCACACTGTCACAGCCAGGATAAGCCACCCCATAATTTTTATTGCGACAGTAGTGCTAAGATTATTGGTGCCTGAATCTGAATAAAAAAGGACAATGGCTCCAATTTATCCCTCCGTTTAGATATTTGTCGTGGCCACGGTGTAAGAGTTGTAGAGCGTGGCCTGCTGCGCGATTTGATTAATACTATTCGGAAGAAGAAACCAGCGAGGAAAAAAGAAATAAAGGAAGATCACGGCAATAGAGTATATTCAGTTTTCTTTCTCCACGATCTGAAACTGAATCGCTCATAATTTGAAATAACACGTTACGAGATGACTTTCTACATACACAAACAAACATCTCCATTAATAAATTTCATATGACTCGCATGGCACATCCAATATTCTTGTATGATCATAAGAAGACACATATGATTCATGTGTCTATTTGTAGCTAATATGTAATAACTGTTGCAATACAATACAATTACTGTTGTAGTACCACATGTAAGGTCTCCTATGCTTTAGTTGGTTTCATCGTAGGTTTTTATTAAGGTATACCTAGTGGCTAACCAAAACAAAATCGCTTCTTTGATTGCCCTACCACAAGAAATTCTTGCGTACTTGGAAAAGACAAACAAAAAAAAAAGAATGGTTTGTTCCAGCAAATGGAACGAACCTTTTCGAACGAAACACGCTGGAACGGTTCCAGCAAGTTCATTGCCGGGACGGTTCGAACACATTCATTTGAACGAAAGGTAGCTCGCACAAACTCGACGAATAAAGAGAGCCACCGCAGATCCCGTGCACGTGCACTCCACTTTGTTATTTTATTCACCTGCGAAGCACTCAAAAAGAGATAGGAACGAATCCTGGTGCTGAAATCTCGTCGAATGCGAACGGCCCATCGCAAAAATCTCTTGCGCATGCAAAATATTTGTAAATTTGGTCGCCTGCCGAGAATTCGTGGGTACATTTGTCTTTTCTGTTTTTTTTTTTGCGGCCAAGTAAAGCTCGAACATGGTGAACAGGTGTTAAATAGCATGTTGTATATTGCATTTTGTTATGTGACTGTGACGTAGGTATGCGCATTAGTGAAAGTATAAAAATTGCTTTTTTAATTCGTCGCCTGTAAACTCGCCTGTAATACCAGCTGTGTTACTTGTGCTCCGAAGTTATGCAACAGAGTTACACACAATGCTTACGTGTATTTTTTTTATTTTTTGTTCCTAAAGCTCAATGATGTAGCGAAAGTGCAATCTCGAAGCGTGACACTGAAAGCTTTTTACTTGTAGTGCACACCTTTGAAGGCTTGGATCTTTCTGAGATACTAATAAGGCTCTAAGCAGATTAAAGGCTTCGGTCAACTAGCTATCAGAAGGGCAATGTCCCGGAACAGTGTTTATCGGTATCAATATTAAATCATAGGAGAGGAGGTGCACCCCATACTCTCTGTGTGTGACGAAGCAATAGCCGCCCTAGGTGGGCCCCTCGAAAAAAACACCTGCCGCTTGCTTCGAGCAAGCGAGGACCGATGCCATCAGCGCACACACTGACACACCCACATACACACACACAAAATAAAACCGCACCTAAAGGGACGGGCACACCTAGCGCTAGCCAGGTTATTAGCCCTGTTGAGCGAAGTCGCTGACCGCTTGTTTGGGTAACACTGAGTTGGGTTACATGGTCAGTATCAAGCCGACCAAAAAGGGAGTGGCATATAAAGAAGCGATCGACAATAAACCCCTCGCATGTGGAGGCCACTCTCTGGACCGGTACGCCCGCAAGAATTTCAGCGACAGGTGCGAGACGCGTGCTACGCTTCTGAAGCCAAACATCGAAAGCCTGTTTGGGCCCTACGGCGGGGAGCTCCCAAACACTCGGGCTTGCTGGCACGGTCGCTTCGCTGGGGTTGAACTGATGCGCACAAGTGTACGAAGAGCTGGGCACTGCCTCCGGCCGGTAATCGATCGCTCCTTTTTTAATGATTGTGTATAAGAATTGGTTGGCACCAATGCGTGACGCCGGCTACTCTTTCTCTATGGCACACTCTAATGCATAATCTCTTGTACATTATAAATACCACTGAGCAGAAATAGAAGGAAACTAAATACAAGGGCTCGTTCTCTCTGTTAGACACAATATTTTAGAGAAGTAACCTACAATGCCAGGGGAAGTATAGGAGCTGATATTAGAAGTAATTGTAGTTTAAATAAGAAGAATTACAATAGTGTGAATCAAAGAATTAGAAAAAAAAAACACAATCCAATATGAAGGCACAAAGTAGAACACCCACGCTATCTGCTCAATTTCTTCAATACAAAAGCAAAAGTGCGCGCACAACATAAACTCTCGCGAAACACAAGTTTCCACGCGGATTAAATGTTCCCACAAAACGGCAAATTTCGCTGACGTGCTGCCACAGCCAGTCGTAAGTCACTAGCGGCCCTGACTAACATTGCGCACGCTTAGACGCACATATAAAGCAGATGAGGAGAAGAACGCCGTTGTAGCGCAGTCGGTAGGGATTCGCGAGCGTTATTCCGTGGTCGCTGGTTCGATACCCGCTGGCGGCAAGTTGTGTTTGTGTCCACTTTTATTTCTTCGCACCTACATTCCAATTACTGCGTATAGACGACCTCCTACACTATCTTTGGCACCATTGTCTGTTAGTTGTCATTAATAGCATAGCATTAACTAACACACTGCTCAAGACCCACGCTGTTCTATATCACAGTTTCTTTACTGTTTCCGTTGTTTTGTTACAGCATTTCTTGATTGATTGATATGTGGGGTTTAACGTCCCAAAACCACTACAGCATTTCTTGTCTGCGTAATAATGTCCGCCACGTGAGATGAGACTCAGGCTCCTGCTCTAGAACAACCAAGGCCACAGCTTCACGATGCTGCTGCTGCTGCTGCTACTACTACTACCACCACCACTACTACTATTAATAATAATAATAATAATAATAATAATAATAATAATAATAATAATAATAATAATAATAATAATAATAATAATAATAGTAATAATAATAATAATAATAATAATAATAATAATAATAATAATAATAATAATAATAATAATAATAATAATAGTGAAATGCTACTGATAAAAGAAGAGACTTGTAGAGCTTCAAGTTTCGTAGAAAATAGTACATGTTCACCTTCAAACTAGCCAACGTGCTGTTAGCACCTAGCTTTCCATCTGATAAAGTATAGTTGTGAATGGCGAATCTGGTTTGTGAAAGAAGTCAATTTTTTTACGGCCTTTGAACTATGCCGCGTGCACAAACTTTAGAACAGTAGAACTTATTGTACTGCCAAAGCGACCAATCCATCGGTCACAAGAAATGGTATACTCCTGAAAAACGGCGAGTTGAATGAAGACTTGAACGGCTTGCTTTAACATGTTTGAAAATAAACATTGCTATAATTAGTATGTCTAAAAAAATAATTCATTTAGAAATGGCATCGAGTAGTTTAGTTCTTTGACTTATCCGACTATATTTATATAAGGGAAGGAACACGTTGCATAATAGTGTTCATTTATGTACGGTGCCATCGTACGTTAATTTTTTTTTTCAGAAGTAAAGAATGTAACCTTTCACTTGTCAGTGCATCTGTTATACCACTCCCAAACTTACTTTTTTTCAGGCTTAATGTTGCATACTTTTGGTAGCTGATTGGCAACCTGTACATTGTTTAATTATTGAGAACACGCAGTTTTTTGTATTACTTATTTTCTTCTTTTCTCTTCTTTATTCCTGCTTATGGAAGCCTGAAACTCAGCTGTAGTGAAGTGCTTTGCTTTCAGATTTCCTGAAGTGTACAGATCAACATCCAGATGTTTTCATATCCGTGCATGCTCTGAGGACTATCGATGCGAAGAAAAAAGAGGTAAGAGCCTCGGCATGCAAGCTGCTGACACAGCAGCTTTTTGCCCTTATCCTTGCATTGTCTTCCCGCAAGCATTTGTAAGGAAATTGAGGAATAAAAAGCAGAACTGAGAGGAAGGCAATCCCTCCCCCCCCCCCCTTTTTTTTTTGAACTTCTCACAACTTTCCCTCGGACCAAGCGGCCGCATTTAGGCGCTGAACACTGCATGCTCGACGAACAAGGCGCAAACACCGATAAACACACTTGTAAAATTTTTACGTATGTTCTGGCTCTTAACCAAACTTAAACAGTTTGCCATCCAAATTATGCAGGAACAAATAATGATGGAAAGGCTAAAGAGGGGCGCAGCCCTTAACCCCTTGCCTCTTCATTAGTTTGCGCTATCGGCCATAACTGTTACGTTTTACTCCGTAAAACGAACCAACTAGCAGAGCCAACGTGTTATTTATTTTTTCAACAAACAAATAAATAACCTGCGCACAACCAACAGTCAGCGATACGTCACCCACATCAAAATGCGGTTTGTGCGGCTGCATGCAACTGAACCCGTCGTCTCGGGCTGCGCATGTCTGCGTGTGTATATGTGAGCACTGTCCTCGGCCGGTTGGGATAAATACCATAAATCGTCAGCATTTTTGATGCAAGCCGTTTATTTTTATCATTTTCTCTGTCTGAGAAAATTGTATAACACATGAATAAAACAAAACTAAAACAAAATGAAACAAAAGTACCACCTACTATTTCTGAGCCCCTTACGTTCCGTGTTTTGGTTTCCGTTTGCGTGCAGCAATGCATGTCAACGTGTAGCATTGCATGTTTTTCATAGCGTTACATGCTTATTTGTTTTAGCTGATTATATAGTATTTCGTATTTACTTGCCCTCCTTGCTAGACCCTTTCTTGGGATTGGACACATAAGTAACTAACTTACTAGCTATACCTAATTATCCCTAAATAAATAAATTACTAACTCACTAACTGTAACAAACTAACTAATTAAGAAATGCACACTGCCTATTGCTCACGTATGGATGATGCGCCTCAGTTGTGCGCAATTTTCGGTTTTCTGATTGGCGATTTTCACAACTGTGAACGCAGCGGCCAGATCAAGAATAGTGGGAGTTTTTCAGACAAACAAACAGTACAGACAGACAGATCAAAATATGTGAGTTTAGGTATCTCGAGGAAGACAATCGTTTTTAGCGAATAACGCGCTTTTGGTTTCACTCCGGTCCGACATGGGGCGCGGCACAAACGCGGCACTCCTAGGGCGCTCCGGGACCACGTGCGCCTAGCACCACACGTGCGACCACAGGGAGCCGACGCGAGGGGAGCACAGCTCCTTCTTGGGATCTTGGCTGACAGCGGCGCGTCTTGGCATGCGGCCCAGTCGGTCCCGCCGCCCAGGTGCGGCGCAGACAGTCTGGCGCCGGGACCTTGCCGCGTCGGCGTGCTTGTCAACGGTGCCGAAGAAGAAGGGGCTACGAGTGGCGTCGAAGTCGGGACAGTACAGAAGCCGGCCGAGGCACCAACCGACAACGGCTCGATTGCGGGAGTGACTGAAGGCTGCATTGACTCCTACGAGCTACGTGGTCGTGACCTTATCTGGTCACTTCGGGGGTCAATCGTGACCTTGGAGAGAAATCGATTGCGATGTCAGCGGCCAGAGTCGAGTTTGTGCGTTGCACGGTTGCTCAGACGCGCGTGGACACCGGGACACGCGATTCTGTAATTATGACATAAGTATTTCTGAATTTTACCGTGGATGTTCTCAACAACAACAAAAAAAGATAGTGTGAGAGGTGCGTGACATTGACGGTGAGCTTATAAAAACATCATTGACGAAAGAAATGGGGAGAAACAAGAATATGTTTAGCTCGCAACTGTAAATGCACTTTTACAAGCACTAATACAGCGGGACCGATATCTTCAAATATGGGAGAGTTGACATCATTCTAGTGCAGTTCGTCCGAAAGTAGGTCCAGAGGAAAGAAGAAGCGACGAGCTGTCCTAAAAGAGTCTTTGGTAAGCCAAAAGCAGCAACGAAGGAAGGAAGAGAGGATATTCGCACGCTAATTACACCACTGGCATCTGTGCTCGCACAAGCACTTACTATAGGCACTGCGCCGTGCTCCCGACCGGGTTGCTGAAATTAGGTGCCTTTTCTCATCTTATAACCACTACCACCACCACCAATTACTAGCGCAATTCACTCGATGATCCCGAGAGTTTGATTTCTCAATGCTGGTTCCAAAAAGTAGCATGACTACCGGTCAGCCTTTTTACGTCCAGGCGCAACGTCCTACGTATGAAATCATGGTTGCGGAGTGCGTCAAAGGCAGTGACGTACCAACTCTTTCGTGAGTGGGGGGGGAGGGGCAGTCATATATATATATATATATATATATATATATATATATATATATATATATATATATATATATATATATATATATATATATATATATATATATATATATATATATATATATATATATATATATCTGAACTACAAGGAAAATCATCAAAGCGGCAATGTTGGCAAAAATTCCCTATGTTGTAATATAAATACCCCGTTAACGATTTCATTATGCCGTAGGAACATAATTGAGTAATTGCTATTGTGATGAAAAACTCCTTTCCCCAGCGTGTAGCCAATAAGGACCACTGTCGACAGTGAGGGGCTCAGCCCCCCCCCCCTTCCCCAATTTTTTTCTGTGGGAAGGGCTAGCGCACCCCCCCCCCCCCCCCCTGGCTGGTACGCCTATGGTCCAAGCCATCCTATAGTTAAGTTTGGGGGGCGCTTCAGCTTTGCATTTAAATGAAGGCGATAGTGTAATCAGACTTCACGTCGACTTCTGAATCGGTATATCCTATCTTCGCCTCTCGGTGGACACTCCAGCCATGCCTCAAGAAACGACTGCACGATTACTCATTCTTACACATTTTTCACTCATGGCGTCATAAGACATTTCTGACACACAACATCACATGTGTTCAGGAGGCCCCTCACATCACGTGACATTTTTATAAGACTTTCGTAGGAAGAAGTTTCAACCAATGGCGTGTTTCTTTGACGAACCTTTGTTTGCCGCCCAGAAGGCTCCGATTCCCGCGCAAACGAAAGTTTAGTATACCTCGCAGTTTGGTCACGGTCAAACCGGCACCGACGCCAAAACCGGAATTCCCGCGAAACGAGCATTTTAACGCTTTTGCGTTAACGCGCGATCAGGCAGAGCAATCACTGAAGGAAAGGTCACTGAAATCTTATTTCCGTGTTTGCAAGCGAAGATCAACATCGTATCGATCGTCATTGACTGTAGTGGATGACTTATTTTTCACTCATCTCTAGTTACATTTCAACAGGCCGCGACTGTTAGTCGAACCTACGACCTGGTACTCAGCAGCATCGCGCTAAAGTAATATATGTCTTACACTGCAGGCCCGCACCAGTGCGAATGCGCAGCATGCGTGTTATTTCAATATTTTTTTTTAAAGACGATAGCCTTTCTTGGGATACTTCGACACGAAAATTTTGGTCTGTACATCTGTCTGTACGCCATAACAATACCCCAAACGGCACCAAACGATACCTTGAACGGCCAACCCCATCCGCACCCCCATGCCCCCAACATTGCTCAAGTTTCAGCGTTCATACTTGTGTGATTGACAATTAAAAAGGAAATATTGCGCATATCTGAAGAACCATAACAACACGTCAATATTTGTGTGTCTTTATACTAGAGAAGCCATACATAAGTCATTCTAAGGACCGTAGCGTTCATCACACTGCGCTGACAATGCAACACGATGCTCAAAAAGGCAAGTGTTCCCAATGGTTTACTAAGACGACACGGTGGTGGCACCTGCCCGTTGCTTTGTGTTCTACGCCTTATCGCCCCCAAGACGGGAGCGCTCGCCTTCTTTCGCTTTTGATGATCACTGCCAGATAGCGCTCGTGTCTAACGTGTCTCGATGCACTGGTTCGCCTTCGCTGCATGAATCAACACACTCTAACGCAGCGCCTCCAGAATACTATTCACCGATTTTCTCGCGTTTCTCGCGCAAAACTTCCAGTAAACGTTTTGTTCACTCTCTCCAGACCCAAGATTATCGTCTTTCGACGACATTTGCAGTGAAAAATGCAGATACGGGGCCATTTTTTTGTTTGCGTAACATTCATGCGGGAACAGCTCGACTGAAGAAACACTCCGCTGGACGCATTAGCCCAGGAGTGAAAGGGGAAACGTGTTTTTTTTTTTACGTCTAGAATATGAGCGTCGGCAGGACTTCATATAGTGGCGGGGGGGGGGGGGCGCAAATGCGTGTTCCACTGCGTCTGGATAACGGGGGGCCCCGCCGCGGTGGTCTAGTGGCTAAGGTACTCGGCTGCTGACCCGCAGGGCGCGGGTTCGAATCCCGGCTGCGGTGGCTGCATTTCCGATGGAGGCGGAAATGCTGTAGGCCCGTGTGCTCAGTTTTGGGTGCACGTTAAAGAACCCCAGGTGGTCTAAATTTCCGGAGCCCTCCACTACGGCGTCTCTCATAATCATATAGTGGTTTTGGGACGTTAAACCCCACATATCAATCATGGATAACGGGGGGGGAGCTGGTCTAGCATGGGCGGCGGAACATTAGGGAGTTTTAGTGCTGGGTACCCAAACGGATTGCGTTCCCAGGACGTTGGGGAGGCGGTTTTGCGCATGCGCGAAACCTCAAACAGATGCTTAGCAAGATCGCTGGGGCGATGGGGCCACGCGTCCGCACGGCCATAAACAACGCTGCCACCACTGGCCTCCTAGCGGAGATAAGCTGCCCCGGCGCACATGCTGGCGCATCATGTTATACCTTCACGGCGAGCAAAGCCGACGCTGGCCAGAGCCACCACTTTGACTTTTAAGTTTTAAGCGCAAATATTATAGTGGCTAGCCACTATACAAGTAGCACGGCACAAAGGCGCGAAATCTCGGACAGCATGGATCGGCCGCCTTGTAAGGCAAGAACTCACGGTATCCGCACTGCGTATACTCTAGCCGTCGATTTAAAATAAGGCAGAGGGCGAGCACTTATAGCGATTACACGGTTTCAGCCAGATTACCAAAACTAGAATGACCTGGAACATAGAAACTAAAATATGCCAGCCCCCGACCAGCTGAATAGGTGGCGCCATCCAGCGCGGCCATAGTGAAACATACAACCACAACATTGTTACTGCAAAAACATTGTGCATTTGACATCTGATGCAAAAACTGTGCAGCGACAATATTACAAATGAGTAACCTTTTTATTTGTTTTCACCTCAAAAACGCGTAAACATGTTCATGACTGTGGTTGCACGAAGTGTCACAAGATGTCGACACTGTCGTTACAATAACCTTGTATTTCATTTTTTTGCGTATACCCATTACTGCACACAATAAAAAAAGTGTCCTGATCACTATGTATGTTTAATTTAACATTTTAAATCATAAAATTAAATAAATAATACTCACGTGACAAGTAACTATGGCGCTGCGAGCGCGTGTGACCTTCGTGCGGCTTGCGTTTGCGTGCGCGCCTTTATAAGGCATTCCAGTTGGGTATGGGTTGGGTACGCAACGCCGCACGCCCCCAAGGCCGCAGCGCCCCAAAAGCTTGGGTACCCAGCACTAAAACTCTCTATTGGCTTCAGCACCCATCAGCTTAAGCCAATCGGCCGTAGCACATCGAACCGCAATGCTTTGTTGGCTACAAGTGCAAAGTGCAAAGCGTCAGGACTCCGCTCCAGAAGTAGCATGCTCCCAGTCACCCACCATTCGCGCAGTGGTACCGTCCGGGGGCCGGTGCAGGTGCGAGCCAGACGGGCTGTCGCCAGAACTCGCGTTTCTCACGCGTGCCTTTTTTTCGCGCCAACCGCATTCACTACTCCCCACCCACTCCAGTCATTTTTTTTATTTTTTTTTATTTTTTGCCAAGCGGCGGCGGCAGTTGCTAGAAAGCCGTTGCATGAAACGACCGAGGAGGAACACTCGTTAAGTTAGGTTCTTCCTCGAAGAACAAGATCTATAAGAAGGGCGAAAAAGCCCGCGAAAACTTGTTTGTGACTCAGGTTTTGGCGTTCACAATGGGAAAATGTTCGAAAGGAGGAGGCATTTCCTAATGATCTCGAAATTACGAAGCATTGCCAAACCCTTCCTATCTTACGCTAGGAAATTTTTCCATTTCAATCACTCCAACTAACCTTCAGTTTTCCTTGGTGACGTTTCCCAACACCTGATGTTCATACCATCTAAATGATCATTGGTTATCTGTGACCCGTTTTTCTGAATGCCTGATGTACGAAGCTCCATTTTCCCCGCTTCAATGCCAACTATCAATCAGCTCTTCATGCCTACTCTTCGTTGCATTCTGGAACGATACCGTCTCCTAATGTAGCGCTTATAATTTTGCAATCCATCGCACGCTGAAATAGTCCCTACATTTAATGGGGGATGATTTTCTGTCCTCGAACTTTTGGCCTCGTATGTTACCAATGACACACACGTACCGTCGAAACACAGGCATACAAAAACGATAATTACTATGAAGAAACACGCGTAAATTAGAAAAGATCAACTCACCGAGATGACGATGTGGCACTTCCAAAACCTGCGCAAGGTTTTACGAAAAACGTTCGGGTAAGGCTTCTTCTAAAAGTATCCTCTCATGCACCTGAACGTTTTTGTGTTCCATATAGTCCCGTGGGTGTCCCCCCTAATTTCTCATATTTACACGCCTTATCATAGTACGGGCCTCCATGGAAGGCGGTGGAAGTAAGGGGAGGAGTGTTGCAGTGGAACAATAAACCTTCATCACCCCCCCCCCTCCTTTTTCCATTTCGAAGAGAAACCAAAGCACCCATAACGCAATAACCTTCTATATCCTGCAGCAGTAGGAGGTCACCTATAGACCTGCAGATGCAACTGACAAAACCAAAAACAAAAATGTTCGCTGTGTGCTGCGTCCCTCGCTATTGGGTCACCACAGTATTATCAGTAGTTAAAGTAATTGTTTCTCCAGAAGTGCCATTGCTAGGATGTCTGGGGGTAACGCTCATTATAAAAAATTAGATTGCGCTGGTATTAAAAAAAACACTAAAGAGAGAGACTTACACAACGATGGGGGCGGTCCTTCCACTGATTTATTTCAAGCATGAAACGCAGCGATATATACAAGTGACCCACACATGCGCAGAATAACCAGCACTGCCTAAGCTACAGCCTCCTCTCAAACAAGATTACCTCAGATGACCGCAGCTGTATTGAAATTCCGCTAATACATTCACCATACAAATTACAGAGCTTATTCCTGCACAATGCAAGGACTGCATATGCGAACCGCGTTTCATAAGGTGACAATCCTGGCTAAGAGCATGTACCATACAGCACGTGAATTATTATAGAAGCCTTTTACATCAGTAAGTGATGCGATTAATAAATTAGTGACACTTCATACAGCGGCGGTCATCTGAGATAAGACTGTTTGAGAGATGGATACGTTCGGCAGGGCTGACTATTGCGCGCATGTGAGGGTGATTTGCATCATTTATTGCTCCGTTTCACACTTGAAATAAATCAGTTGGAAGTGCCGACCATGTCATCGGGTTCGTGTCTCTCTTTCGTGTGTGCGTTTTGAATAGCAGCCACATTTTATTCAGTAAGCAATACCAAATAGGCTAAGAAGAAATGATTGTCAAGTCTACTTTTGCCCTGCCGCGGTGGTCTATGCTAAGGTACTCGGCTGCTGACCCGCAGGCTATTAAACTCGAACGCCGCAACACAATGAGAGCGTCGTTCATTCAACGATGTCGATGTTCAGTTATATGCACAGATTTTTTCAGCTTTCAATAATCTTCACACATGGTTTGATAGCTTGCAATATGTATCAGTGACTTATTTTGTTCGGACCTGACTACATACATCGCTTGTAGCGGCTTGGGCATTCGTAATAAACTAAACAAACTTTACTTGTTTCAGGTCGTTTTTTGCCATTCGAGGCCAGTTCAGTCACCTAGTGATAACTAGACCCGTGAATTGTGACTTACCCTAGTATTCTAGAACGCCCCTTCACTCAACGCCCTCGGCCTTCACTTGAGAAAGCCGACGGAAGCGCCATCTCTAGGCAGGGCAAGTCACTGCATATCAGTAATAATTTTCTGCTATCCTTCAGTAGCGCAGCGTCAATTTCAGCCGAGCAGCGGCGCAGTGCTCAACTCTGTCAAGTGAAGGGTGAAAGTCGAGTTGGGGAGCGTTTGTGAATACGGGAGTTAGCAACGAGAAAAAAAATACCACAAGGAGCAAAGCAGCGCGAACCAGCAAGAGGCCACCCGACTAGCAGCAACAGCGAAAAAAAAAAGTTAGCTTAATGATGACTATATAGAGTTATCGTATATGCTAACTAGGTAGCATATACAGTAAGTCTATGATGATAGTACTAGCAGCGTCATCTTACTTCGCTGTATTGACGTTCAATACACCACCGCTACCATATTTGGATTCCACAGTCCAAAGGTACAGTTTTCGTTCTCTAAAGTGGTAGGTGTTCTCTGGCATACACGAGATGTGGACTCAATATGGCAGTTGTGTCGAGAAACAGGAACTTGTCAACACAGGACCAGTGGCGGGTGGCGGCACCATATATCGTCGGCAGAGCGCTTTGTCGTGCACATAGTGTCTCATTTTCAGCGCAGCGTGAGAAACACTAGGTACTTTAGAATTTCGCTTATATGTATTGCCTAGTAAAGGATTACACGAACAAATACGTACTGTTGCTGCGCCTCAGTTATGCGTAATATTTGCTTTCTGATCGACCATGTTCAACAATTCAAGATGGCTGGGCCTTGAGCAAGTGCCTAATCATTGGACGTGTGGCTGAATTGTGTAACATACATACATACATACATACATACATACATACATACATACATACATACATACATACATACATACATACATACATACATACATACATACATACATACATACATACATACATACATACATACATACATACATACCAAAATTTATGCGTCCAAGTATCCCAAGAAAGGCTATCGCCTTGAATGAAGAGAAACAAAAAAGGCCGCTCAGCTACGCACTCACCTGACGCTAGGCGCCACTAGTGTGAAGCTGGCTAGATATATATTTTTTTAAGCTGGCTAAGATATTGCCTAAGTTTTCGTAAGCTGCGATGTGCTCTCTTTTTCCAACCTATTCTCTGTCTTCATCTATAAGTGCTTGTTCAGTTGTGTGAATGCGGGTGATCGATGCTCAGACAGGTTTTGTGTGCTATTATGCCAATGCTCTAAGTATGTACGCACTCTGGTTTTTTGAAATGTATACGCTTTCCTTTTAAAGGTTACTTTATATATATATGTTACTCATTGGTAATGCGCTCTAGAAGCGCATTGTCAACATGTGAAAAAGTAATCCTTTGTTGCCGTTTGGGTTTGCATCGACTGTAAGTTGTTCATAAGAAGTTGCAATTTTTATGACTACCACGAGAATTCGTTCAAGAAATTGCATACGTTCCAGCATTTAGAAAAAGCATAAATGAAAATTAACAGCGATTATTGCCGCACTTGGTAATTAGGTGCTTTGTCTGTTCCCTTGGCACAGAAATATGATTCGCTAAGGAGCTATGCATGCACAAAAGGAAAAAATAAATAAATAAATAAACAGTGCTGTGTGTAACATGGTACTACATTTGCGTTTATGGTTTGTGATTGCTGCACGTATATTTGCAGCCGCTAACACCGCCTTTCTCTGACTGACCAGTTTTCTTCCGGTTGGTTAGCACGGTTTTGTGAAAAGCAGTCGTGTGTCTTCCCCCGTGCCGCACCCTTGGAGTGCTACTTCACCTAATCGTGCTCTCGCGTTGCAGAGGGGGTGGGAGGCGGGTGGGTGCTTTCAAATAGGCAACAGACGGGGTGAAAACGAGGAGGTGTACCAGAGCGTGGCAGCTGGACAGCAGACCAGCTTGCCGACCGACCGACCGATTAGGCCACTACCTCATTCTTCCTTCTGGCCTCGACCTTGTGACCTCCGACCCCCTGCAAGACGTGTGCCCTACCCACCCTTCTTTTATGGACGTTAGAAGAAGGGTCAGTGTCGAGTGCGCCGTTCATTGGTGTCATCACCTGCCGGCCAAGAATGCGTCTCTCATGGGCGCGAGGTGGGCGCTCGCGCTCCGCGCCGAGAACGTAAACAGGGCAGCGTGCCTTTACGACCTCCTTCCTGCATTCTATCTTTTATTTTTGTTATTGTTGAGGGGAGAAGACCAGGTGACACACGGGTAGCTCGCTTTGGGGGTTTCTTAAGGGAAGACGGGGAAGTGAAAGGCGTCTGTACTTTAGCAGATGCCTTGGTTCATTCTGGGACGATTGTGAGTTATTCCTTTTTTAGTCAGAATTTCAGAACACCTGCTCCCTTCCCATATGACCTTACGAAGAAATGAAGGGGGGAGGGTGTTTCCAAAATACGCCGGGGTGATAATTGGTGTCTTGCGTGGGGTGAATTCCAGTTGTATTGTCAATAACGCACTCCTAACTCTGGAGCACAAATATGTGTAATACATCGCTGTTGTAGCGGAGGAAAAAAGTCATCCCTATGTTACAGGGCATGCGGTTTCGCCTTTTCGTTTTTGTATTTACTAGGAAGCTTTGGCTCGTACGTATACTTCTTTGCGTTTACGTGTCACCGGATACCAGTTTGCGTTTACCGTCATACCGTAAACGTCATACCGTCCCGGTATGACGTTCTAGCTCCAACGTTTTAGCTCCTCTTTATGACGTTTTTAGTTCTAACGCTTTAGCTCATTATGCGTAAACGTTTACGTACGTGCGTAAACGTTTACGTACGTACGTAAACGTGTATACCTTTACGTTTTCGCAAACCATAAATGGTGATGCTAACTGTATATAAACTGCATTTAACTTACATATGATTGAACCACCATTGTGGCAAAATCATGAGATGTTTTTTGATAGCGTACAGTGTCCTTGTATGCGCTAAAGGGTGAAAAATACAAAGCTACTGCAACGATGGTGTCGACATCTTTTGACGCTTAGTGCAACCACAGTTATGAACACGTTGGCTTACGCGTAATGTTTTTGAGGTGAAAATGGTTAAAAAGGTAACTCATTTGTAATAACGCCACTGCGCAGTTTTTTTTTTTGCACCAGATGTACAATGCACGATGTTTCTGCAATTACAATTTCCTGATTCCCTGGTTCACTATTCTCCCACTAGATGGTGCCACCTATCCAGCTTGTTGAAAGTTTGCGCGTTTACGGCGTCCATGTCCTATAGGCCATTCTAGCTTTGGTAATCTGACTGAAACAATATAATAGCTATGGGCGCTCGCACTTCAGCTTATTTCAGCTCGACGGTCGAGCCCCCGCAACGCGGATACCACAAGTTTCTACGAACGAAGGTGGATTTGCGAGATAGGGCGGGAAACGTTAAGCCTATATGGCGGGAAACGTAAACTTCTAAACCCGATCCGGCGGGAAACGTAAAGGCTTACGTTCTGTCCGGTATCTGGTAACACGGTAACGTAAAAAAGCATACATACAAGCCAAAAGCCCCTATTGACATGCAAAGAATTGTAAGCCTATGTTAAACTTTTCTTTCTTTTGCTTGATAACGCGCAGCTCTAGAACCTCATTAATTTTTACATCTGCCTTCAGACAACATCTTAATAAAGAAGGCCTACAGACAAAGAAACAACCTGCGTGCGTTTTTGTCACTGTAATCGTGCCTCTACAGTGAAATGTGACTCCTGGCCCATGATGACAAGGTAGCTCACCCGGGTTCCAAACCGCGTTTAGAAAAAGTGTTTCGATATTTAGAGAACCTGGTACTCTACCATGAAAGCGCATAAAGCCGTCCTAGTACTGCATAGCGACGACAAAAATTGTTTAGAAAAAAATTTAGTTGACGATTTACAGTACTATATGTACTCTACTATTTGAGAATAACGAATTGAATCGCTCCCCAACTAACTGGTACCGAGGTAATCCTATTTGTCTCGTTAAACCTTAGTAGCGAGCGTACAGCCTTTAAACTCAAGCCTGGACTTGTGTGCAACATTAGCGGACTACATTTTTATAATGCATGCCCTAAAATGACATAAAATATTCGCAACGCCTTTATACATTAGTGATGTTTCCGCACGGAAAAAAACGTTTGTAACTATTTCCTTTGCGTAGAGGGTCTTGTGAACATAATTTCATTTTTTTTCACGCACAATTAACGGGCACCAACACTGTCTTATTCTTCGATGCGGCTTTATCACACCTCCCTGCACAAATATTTGAGAGACGGATTCTGGGAGTCTGGAGTGACCACGCTTATCTTTCCTGCTCGCGATTCAATATACTCATGAATTGACTCGTCCCCCGCATCATTTCTGAACGAAGAAAGACGATTTGTGCAACGAAAAATGGAGGAGATCGGTTAGAAAACATTCCGACGACCTATATTGCCCAGTGATGCAGACACTCTGGACGATTAGTGCGCGGTCTGGTTGCATATCTCACCTGCCTTCTCACACGTGGCTCTGTCGGTATACCACGTAACGTTTTTCATAGCTTCATATAATAAATTTGCCTTCGACATGATAAAATGACGTATTTCGTGGCGCGCCACGTCCTTGTTTTTTCCTTGCTTTCATAACGTTATTAGCTGCATGGTAGCACAATCAACATTTTCTCCGCAATATCACAATGTTCTTCAATGTGAATTCTTGCACAATTCTGAAGCTCAGGTGGTTTAAAGCAACGATTTTATAAAAGGCTGTGCGGGCCGCTTCTCAGGTGTTTTTTTTTTTTTAGAACTGATGAGTTAGGAAATGTTGCAGTCATACTTGATAATAAACATCAATGTGTTTGAACAGTTTACAGGGCGAAGGTGTTAAGAAAATTCACAAGGGAACGTTTTGAAAAATCCCGCACCGTCCTGCTTATCTTCGGGTAGTTTATGATGAAGTGGTAGAGTGGACGGGACAGCAAATATCAAGGGTAATGACGGCAATGTAAACAGATCCACAACCTGGCACAGATCCTCTATAAACAGCCAAGTGAGCTTTGCTGGGTATCATTGTCTATATGTAGCTTTTGTGTAAACAAGCTCGTTTCGCTTACAATGTTTCTGAGTGACGCGCTCCGCATAATTTCAATGCAGACAGGTTGCGTCAAGGTGCCCGATAATCACTCACGAAAAGCAGAAGACCGTGCCATTCATACACGATGCCTGCCATGAAGAGAGCTTGAATCCTGTTGCCGTTGAAACTGTTTTCGATGCTGTAAGTCAATATAGAACAGAATAGTCCTGAGTTGTGGGTGCACCACAAGTTCCAAGATAAACGAAACGTCTCGAATAGGAATAACAAGAGCGGCACACTGGGCGAGTTGGAAAAAATCTACAGTACTTAAAAATTGACCTAAAAAACGGGGCCAAGATCGAGAGAAGACCAACGACGCTGCAAAATTATAACCGGGTTGTTTTTGATTTTCTCGCTACTTGGCTTAAAAAAAGCAAACACTTTCTCATAAGCTTGATTGTAAGTACAGTGTCATTCAGGTTTTTCCTATTTCGCCCGTGTTTTTTATGCACTGTTTTCAAGTACCACAGATACCAACAGAGGGGCTGACTCCTTTCGACCTATCCGCATTCCCACCTCCCATGCAACTTGTGGTCTGCGAGTTTATATTACATGGATTGGTGAAAGAAACATTCCATTCGATACAAAATATTTTAACTTGAGTTTTTTTAATCAAATAGAGGCAGCAGGTTTGCCCTACACTGTAAACAGAAATAAGCCGAGATGGGAGTAAATGACCTTGTCCTCTAGCGCACGCCCCGATGGCAGTTTTATAAACACCGTCCGGAAGGAGTAAACAATTTACTCCCCATCTTGCTTACAGTGTAACTATAAGTACCGAGCATCAACAGTGTACCACGGAAAAGAATTGCGTGTGTGCATCACTTGAGCCACTCTCCGAAAGTGCTACTTCTTAACCTTGTTGCTATACAGGAAGCCATAAAATTTGTGAACGACCAAGCACCGCGTAAATGGGCGATTCTGCCCGATGCAAAATCAGCGCTTCAAGCTATCCATTCTTGCTCAAGAAGAGGCCAATTTTACGAGTTAGCGTTAGGAATCGTCCAAGCATTTGACCTAACACACAGGAGCGGTCACTTGATTACACTCCAATGGATTCCGGGACACTGCGGCCTGGTTGGCAACGAAACAGCCGATAGCGAAGCAAGAGCGGCAGTATACAACGCTCATATGTACGTCAGAGTACCGTATTCGTGAAGTGACGTCAATACATTGTTGAGATCGCTCATGCGCTCATGCGCTGCCATATACTGGTCGCTACCAGATCACCGGAACGAGAATCTGTGGGAAACAGACCCTGGTATGACTTTTCGTCTTCCAGATAAACTCAGCCGAAGACTTGCTAATATACTGCACCGGATTCGCCTGGGCGTGGCCTTCACTCGCCACTACACCCACCTAATCGGCCGTGCGGAATGCCCGAATTGTGAGCGCTGCCAAGTGCGCGAAACTTTAGCTCACATATTTTGTGACTGTGCATTACACGTGACGCAAAGAAAATGCTAACTGCAACGTTGGCAAGCATCGGGCGAACGCCATTGAGTGAAAGCCACATATTGTCAGCAATGAACGACCAAACAGTGTCAAAAACTGCCACAAAGGCTGTTTTAGACTTTATCAAAAGCACTGGACTAGATACTAGACTGTAGGGTACTATGCTAAGGTGGCTACTGTACATACGCACCACCTCTTCTTGTCCCCATCATCACCCTTCATCCCTCTTTTCTTCCCCCTTCCCTTATCCCCTGTGTAGAGTAGCAGGCTAGAGCGAACTAGCTCAGGCCGACCTCTCTGCCTTCTAATAAATTCTCACTCTCTCTCTCTCTTAACCTTTATCATGCGACAGCCTAGTACACTAATACCCCTGTCACTCGTGGCAGCTTAAGTGCTCTTTGAGCGAGTGTACTTACGCTCACCAAGTGTCATTTTGGTGGTTCGCTGCTGCACGAGAAAGCGAACTGTACTTTGCAAATGATGGCAGTGGCGATTGACGGATTTGTAAGCACAACGTACATTTGTTATTTTCGTGCCTGTGTCTCATCGTCGGACCACGCTGTCTTCGTGGAAGTAGCACCAGTGGCGCGCGCCATCCTAAATCACTAGAGGACAACTCCTCTGCACATGTGCAAGTGGATGCCGCCATTGCTGTGCATGTGCTGCCGCATCCCCCTAGCGGACGTGGCCGAAAGCTGCCCGACGGTGACAGGCATTGGTGACAGTAGCGAAGTTTTTGTTGTATTTTATGACTTGCTTTATACATAGCAGTTCTCATCATAACAAAAATGGTGGTCTACAAATAGTATGAGCGCCACCTTAGGCAACAGCGTATTCCTGTACAAGCAACTGGTACCGAGGCTACACACTTCGTCGCAGCAAAGTGAGGTTGGGGAGCACACATGCCACCAAGTGTACTCAGCAGCGAGTGACACTAAACTTTCTCGTGTGACAGCGCGCAAATGACACTCACGGCGAAGTGTATTCGCTCAAAGTGCACTTAAGTTGCCACGTGTGACAGAGGTATAATAAGCGTGCGCTGAACACACTAATGCAAACTTCGTCTTCATCCTGATGTGTTTTGCATCTGTTTAGTACAACTATGCCAATATAAGCTCCAATGCATCGCACAGCGTAGCAACGTCGAGAACCCGAACATCTTTGCGCCAACTGAAGTAGACATAATACGTATCCATATCGTTGCTGTTTCGGTACATTTAACCTTACCGTCATCTACTTTTCATTCAAGCGCTCTCGTCTATATAAAGCTGGCCGGTAATCACCTAAATTGTAGCTCTGTAAACCACAAAACGCCATACAGCTGAACGTACATGGTATGGCGGCAACGCCACCAATTTGACACCGTGGATATGAGTGCACCAGTAAACCGTCGACTGTCGGCGAATATTATCTTGCGGTCGCTGCAATTGGGGTAGCCGTCTTGACTTGTAATCAATTAGCTAGCTACCACGAACACTTCAGGAACAGGTGTGCCCGGTGTTTTTCTCTTTCTCCCCCGACACCTGCTCCCGCTATCCGCTTGTCGAGGTCGTGAGCCTGTAAACGGCTTTTCCATGGTCAAGGCGACGTCGTGAGAAAAATTTCCTCGGCCGTCTCACGGCGCTTGCCTTGTTCTTTTTTTTTTGTTTTTCTGCCAGCTCCGCTCAAATGATTTCGTTCCACTTTCTATAGAAGGGGGCGAACGTGTGTGTCCTAGCCACTTGAAGTGCTCGTACCAGACGCACGTTATGTCAACCACAGTGCCTTACATTCCGATTGAAAACGAGTAGATAACGAAGCCAAGGAAGGAATAGGGGACGTTATTTGTACGTGTTACTTGTAAGCGTAATGTAGTATTTGTAATACACAAAGAAAAAAAGTTAAGTGGATGAAAAGACAACTTGCATAATGGTACTTATCTTCTAGTGTGTATATATATTCTTGCCTAAGTATAATCTTTTCTCATATAACGGCATTTTCTCTTTCAGTTATGAGTGTTTAAAAAGGGGTGCGACACTGAGTCAGACATTCGCGCCTTTTTGTCACCCTCACAGACAGGGCAAATGTACATATATATATTATCATTGGTCATTCCCTGAAAAAAAGTGTAACTATAAATATTATTATGAACTTGACGATGGCAGGAACCGAACCATCAACCTTCGAACCATGCCGGCGACAAGTTGTCTTTTCATTCACTGTACGATTTTTCAGATATATATCGCAATTATTGAATACACTAAAAACTCTACAGTTTACGTCCCCTCCGCCTCCCACTTCATTACCTGCTGCTCTTTTTTACAGTTGTGTTCAACAGAAAAGTAAAAAAGAAAACAAGTCCTCAATTATTACTTGGTTCATTGTACAGGGTCGTTTACTCTATAGGCAGGAACACGACACAGCGCGGTCCCGCTACGCGGGGCGCCTGGGCACACGATGCGGCCGCGCGTCGAAGCTTATCGGCGCAGGCGCACAGGCAGTGCGGGATCTCTTGCGACACGCTTGTGCGCCGTGCTTGTTTTGTCGTGAAGCATGCCTAACGATCCGCATGCCAATAGCGACTGAGCGCGCCGCACGGCCGTTGCAGGAAGCCTCACGTCTCTTACTGCTGCTTATAAGGTTTTCTGCGTGAAGAAAGGGTATCTAACATGCTACCCATGTTAGATCCTCAAAAGGACTAGATCCCAAAACATAGATCCCAAAAAGAGCTCTCATGCGATATCCAGCTTGCACTATACATACATGAATTAAGCGCTAGTGTAGAACGTAACTTATCAGTTGACACCATTTTTTGTAGATTTTGAGAAAAGCTTTGAAAAAGTTCCCCACAACCGCCTACTACTAAAGCTCTCTCAATTATACCTTAACCAACTTGCCTACAATCAGATTCAGGGGTTTCTCGCAAACCATCAGCAGTTTGTAGAAGCTAACGATGCGTCCTCATCGTTTTCTATCGTAATCTCCGGCGTGCCACAAGGTACAGTTCAAGGGTTCTCCTCTAGTTAATTTACATCAATAACTTACCCGGTAATATTTTATCTAACATTCACGTCCTTGCTGATGACTGTGTGATACACAGACCCATTAATGCCGTTTCAGATAGTTACTTTCTAAGGAGGCCCACTAAAACTAGGCGACGGTGTCGTAAATGGAACGGAATGGAAAACTTTATTTTTGTCCTGCAGGACGCGCTTAATGCATAGCAGGCGTCTCCTATGTATAGGGACTGACAGGGAGTACCTGGCGGCCGCTTCGTGGGCCTGCTGGAGGGCCCATTGCTGGTCGGCGAGAAGTAAGCTCCTGAGGGACCTCTCCCACTTGTTTGAGGTAGAGTCAGGAGGAGCATGTCTACATTCCCAGAGCATTTTTGTCGTAAATGCATGATGTTTTTAAATATTAAACTGCACCTGTTTAATTTCACAACGCCATAACTTTTTCACTACTAACTATATTATTGATGACTCCACAGAGTCTTCCCTCAGCAGCATTAAATATCTCGGTGTTAATATCTCACAGAATCTTAACTAGTCTATTCACGGAAATAAAATAGTTAATGCTTTCAGAACTCTTGGTTACTTTCTTCGTAACTTACGTCTTGCCCCTCGACCAGTCGAATTACTATAGCCTACAAAATCGTCCTTCACTCAAAACTAGATTATGCATCCGCCATGCGGGACCCGCTATACGAAGTAACCTAAGTAGGTCCATCGAACCAGTTGAAAGCAGCACTGTTAGGTTCATCTACTAGATTACTCATATCTCACCAATGTTACTACTCTTAAAAGTAAGGCAGGTCTACCTAACTTGAACCTGTGCCGTAAGATATCTAGATTGTCCTTGTATCACAAATTATGCCACGCCTTTCATTATAACCCCCTCATTCAACCAGCCCATCGTACTTCAGCCCGCACAAGTAACCGCAATGCTGTCTACCCACCTCCTGCTTGCACCCCATCATCGTTTCTTTTTCACTCAGGCAGCCAGGGACTGGAACGATCTTCCCTCAAGCGTCATCTACCATTCTAAGGCAAATAAGTTTAGAAATTTCATAGAATCATTGTTTTATTAATCCTCTATTGTTTGGCCACACTCTCATGTATTGCCCCCTCTGTAGAGGGCCTTCGAGTTATATTAAAGATAAATAAATAAATAAATAAATAAATAAACAAATAATAAATAAAATATATGCAAAGGTGCTTTGCGGTCTTCAAGTACATAAAGCAAGTAACAATGAGCAATTTTCAAAGATGCTTGCAATTCACAAGGGTTAATTGGCACTGAAAGGAGGCACCACTTGCATTGTTCGTGCAAAGTTTATTTGTGAAGTCTTAATTATCGTAGTGTTAATAAACATTATTAGTAGCATGCCATTTATTAGCTTGACCTTTTTTGACTTGCATGACATTTGTGGCATCTGAATATGCATGGTCTCAATTAGGAAAGGCTCAACATCACATGGCTTAAGTTGTATGGTCATAACTACTATGCTTCTAAGAAGACGTGGCTTAATTAGCTCGGCTTTAGCATGAGAGAGCTTAAATAGCTCAGTCTGAGCATCAATTGGCTTAATTAGTTTGATCTTAGCATGTCTTGGCGTGATTTGGTTGGGTTTACTGCTTAGCTAATAAACTAATCAGCGGGCTGCACATGTTCAGGGAGGAAAAAGAAGATGAAGAGGGCAAAACTGGTACGCGCAAAAAGGTAGTCTTTGATCGTTATGTTGATAGTTTATTGTTGACATCATTCTGATTACATCAACATTTCTGGCGTTAAAGATGCTACCTACTTAGAAATAAAAGTAATGAACGATTGCGAATTATAAACAAGAGGATTATGTTTCTGGAACGATTATGCCTTTTTCAAAGTAATCCACTGGCGGTGGTGGCGAATGTGTATGTGCCAATTGTCAGGAACAGTCTGTAAGTTATTGTCATAAAACATTTTCTGATGTTTTTAAAAAACTTGTTCTGCACCAGAGCATGTTGTAACGAGCACTCTGCTTCGATTCAGCGACTTGCTCATCCTTTACGACTCACGATAGGACAATCGTGGAAATGGCAACTACAGGTTTACTACTGATAACAAAGGAATAGAAAAAAAAAGTGTAACAGTAGCAAAAATTAAAAATAAACGGAACACTTTAGATATCAAGACCCATGTCTTTGACAGACCTTTTGAGATGGCCTAATTTATAATATACGATTCGTATCTCGGGTAGAGTGTCACCTAATTAAGGAGCAAAATGTGATAAATTCATAGTTCGGTAATTTTTTTAGTATATGCCGTTTGACATCAGCTATAGATATGAATATATTAGTAGCCACCACTCCTTTTCCGTAGTTTACGAACGTTTCCTATCGAAGCAGGTGGTGGTTCGCACATTGCACAACAGATTCATAATAATGGTGTCCGCGCTACGATGACGCGGCGCGAGGATGCTGCTGTAATGACACTGGCTGCAACGAACGTTCCCGCGTTCTTCTTTCAGTTCCTCGGCACAGCATCAGATGCCTCCCTCTCCCTCTCACCATCCCTATCACCAACGAATCAGCCAATGAGTATCCGTGGGAACGGGCATTAGATCGAAGTGTCTGATAAACTGCCTTATAAAGAGTCATTGCTGCACCACAGCTCATTCGCAGCGTCCGTCCTGCAATTAAACTATCGAAAAAGGTTGAGACACGCTCCAGTGTATGTGCATTTGCGAGCGCCCTTTCTTGAGAAGCGATGACCCAATCGTGGCTCGAATCAGAGCAGGTGTTCTCGCTCGTCCAAGACAAGCATGTGTACACATGTATCTCACTGCACGGCGAGCCTCTCTTTAGGTAAGCAGTGTGTTGCTTAAAGAAGCACCCTGAAGCAAAGTATGAAATTGGGGCTACTTCGTGACATGTCTTCAACAACCAACGCAGAGCGGACAATGCACAAGGAAAGTAACAAAGACCGCCACTCTCTTCAAAGTTCCAACATTGGAGGATAGCATATAGGTGTCAGCAGGAATTTTATGGGGGGAGGGGGGTGAAAACTAATGTTGGACATCTGCTTCGGGAGGAGTGGGAATCTAGTATAGCTTAGGGTTGGCACGAATTCTGGTGTGTTTTGAGGGAGGCAAATGCTCTTTTTGCACCCCCCCTGCCAACGCCCACGGAAGACAGTGCTTGTCTTTGTTCCCTTCCTTCTTAGTAGTGCGCTCTGCGCTAGTTGTTGTAGGATAATGGAGCACTGTCACCGTTTTGAGGCACCGGAAAATGTATATTTTGCGTTTTCATTGCAAGGTAAATGTTTTTCTCTCATAGAATACAGGCAAGACATATAAAATATTTCACTTTGGAGTATTCTTCACTCCATATCTGCAAGCCGGTTTCACCTCAGTGACAAGTCAACACTGTTTACTGGGTTGGTGAAATCTGCGTTTTGCGTGCGGCATCGATCACC